>NW_022197544.1:3688784-3976272 GCF_009176525.2 Contarinia nasturtii
TCTCTCTCTCTCTCTCTCTCTCTCTCTCTCTCTCTCTCTCTCTCTCTGTGTGTGTGTGTGTGTGTGTGTTTCGTTCTCTTCAAAGGTGCGTTCGCCGAAGAACATTTGGCGGCAATTTCAATGCGTAGTTTGTGCCAATCCAAATCCAATTTGTGATCCTTGAAATAAATTCGATTTATGTTTTCAAAAAAAAAAAAATGAAAACGCCAATCTTTGGCCGTACGATAGAAAAAAAGAGAACAACAGCAACATTTTTGTTCAATTTTAATGCGCGCACAATCAAGCAATTGAGTTTAGATTTTGGTGGCTACGTGGCTAACGACAAACTTGTTCAAACACATACAAACATACAAACGTATAAAAATCCATGAACATATTTATTAGATTAATATTATTGGAGTGGTAAAGTCTATGTTACCATTGGATTTGTTTTTCTCGATGCTGTTGTCGTCCAATGTCAAAGTAACTGCTTCAATTCAACATTAACGATGTCTTTCACTTTGGATTTGCCACTGATCCACAAATCATCCACGTTTCGTTCATAATTTCATGCAGAACATTCGTTCTGAAATTATATGTCTGAAATTCGTCCAGAAATCCTTAAAATGTTACCAAATTCAAACGAAAAAAAGGCTGAAGAATAAAGATTCAGTGTGTGCGCTGCCAATGATGGAGAACCCATTTACAACCGGTATGCTAACCACAAATGCATTTGAAAATCGGTTCATATTTTCATTCACTGGTTCTATATAGTACATACATATGTTTACGTTTCTCTTCTTTCTCCCTTTCATTTTGGTTTCTCTCACTCTTTTTTCATTTTACTACGTTTTCACGAAATATATGTATTATTCATACGAGTATGAATGGCAAAACCATTCGAAATACTGTGCAAAATGCGAATACCGCAGCTCCGGCAGAAGCGCCGGAAGCAATTTCATTTTGAACTGATTTGCGAGTTTTTAAAACAAGAACTGTTTACTTTTTCGACAATTCCCTAAGTATTTATATCGATTTTTGACAGCATTTCACCGAAACTCCCTCACTTTATCGCTCTATTTTGTCCATATTGTTTTTTTTTTTCGTTCGTTTCGTTGCATCAACATAGGACGTTCATCGAAAGACATTTCATCAAATAATAATAATGATTATTTTTTTCGGTTTGTGTAATTTCAATTTCAATTCGATATCATTTTCCATTTTTCATCAAATCCAAATGCATTCACAATTTTGTTATCGCTTTTTTTTTCTTCATCGCAATATCGATATTCATATTTTATATCAATTAGATGATGAAAGTATTAGGCAAACATATGAACAAATTCTATCTCTGTCTCTGTTTCTGAAAAAATGTTCAAAAGTGACATATATTGTCGATTTGTTATTGCAAGATTAGAATTTGGATTATGACAAGACTAACACCGATTTCGTTATTCATCCAAAACTTTGTGCAAGTGCCAAAATTCACAAACATTCATAAAGTATGAAATGCATAATCAATTGGAGTTTTTCTATTAAAACTTATTCAAATGACTGTTATTGAAACATACTGTATCAGTTGATATTTGTATTTCGCTTATTTTCATTATCTTTTCATTTAAATTAATTCCTTTAGGCTTCTACTTCATCAATTTTCAACAAATGTTACCACAGCCATTTGAAATTAAAATTGTTGCGCAAGTGACGTTATTTTTTAATAACAGTTTGACGCTGCTTTGATTTGGGTGTATTTTACTGACAAATATACAACAGATATGCTTTGAACCTCATCTGTTGCAATACCCTTTTTAAATCGAAAAACATGTTAAATGCAATTTGGCCACCGACGAGGTGTGGGCGTTAGATTTGTTCGAGTGCGTTTCAAAAAGATATGTTTGAAAAACAAACATCTTCAAAATACGTATTCTCAACAAACATTGCTTGAATGCCACAGGTCATGGTATTTGTGTTTGTTCGTAATCTTTAGTCTGATAAATTGCAATATATTGAAAAACATCGAACGTACTCCTTTCGTTCGGTTTTTGTTGTTGTCACGTAAACATGCCCACTCAATTGCTTATATACTCCGGATATTCGATTCATTTGTATTGTCACTAAATAAACATTTAATAAATAAATTCAAAACAATTGTGATAAGTGAAAATCACAAATTGAAAAAGTAATTAATATTGTTCGTTTTGATCGGTTTTTTCTCTCTTCTCCAGCTTCTTATGAACTTCTTTATTCGAAAAGTTTTCGTCGAAAACTCAGCTCCATCTAAAAGCCAAATTAAAAACGATATACGCACTAGTGTTGACTACATCGTTATCGTTCGGACTATGTCTAGCACATTTATGAAAATCTTCATTCACTTAGAATCGATTTGTTTGTTTTATGAGAATATTTAATATATAATATATATATCGTACGTTCGTTTCGATTAAGCATTCTCAAAATTGAGTTGAAGTTGTTTGTTAAACTAATCCAGACAAAAAGATAAATCAACGTCTTCGTTTTTGCATTGCCAGTATATTCGATTATCTCCGATAGTGGAAACGTTAATTGAATAGCCATGTTTACATTTCACTTGCTCAAGTGTTTTGATAATTTTTCGATTGTCTTTGGATAAAAATGGATTTCGACAAACATGACAGGTTGTCAAGGACAGTTAGCAAAACTGGATCGGAATTCCACATTCTGCAGTCAATGCACACTTTATTCGATTTCAAATTTATTTAGGTGCACACGCACCATCCATTTTTTGTGGGCAAAATGGAAGTTTGTTGTTGAAATGTGCGCCACGGTTGTAAGCCCCGTTTTTTTTATTCGAATGATGGTAAAGGAAATTTTCATTTGGGGCCGTTGAAAATGTTTGTTGTAAGAATAAATTTTCTTTGTCTTCATATCGATTCGATCAATCGAACTTTGTAAAATAATTCGCAACCAATAAATATGCTACATCAATTTCCTTGCGAGTCTGTCATAACTCTTTTCTCAAATGCGCAGCAAAAACTTTCATGTAACACGTAAAAATGGTGCACGTTTGCATTATCACAACGCAAAGTCTCAAATCTAATTAATCTATCTTCGTTTCTGATAAAATTGAGTGAGTAGGTTACGGTTGAAAATGCGTCACACGAGTTGTTTTTTTTATTCTTGTTCGATTCAAGTGGCAAACGCTTGCCATTATTTTATCATCTGTCTTTCATGTCATACTGTCAATTATCAAGCAATGTTTCTTTAACTTCAAGGTGTGCGTGTTTGGATATGAGTTTTTCATCGTTATTTCTTACAACAATTTTGTCTGGCTGTCGATTATAAAATAGCAGCACCTATAACTGTGATATACAACAGTTTTGATGGCATTTACCAACTACTTCCATCAACGCAAATACAATTTGAGGCACCATTTTTTTTGTCGTTTCGCACCATGAAAGGATTTTCTTTTATTTACAATTTAAATTTATTTTACACCACTGAACTATTCTTAGAAACTATTTCTCTCAACAAAAATTCAAAAAAAAAAAAGAAAATTAACTGTAGCATTTTCTGTTTGAAATTGTCACTGCTGTGAGTTGGCACAGTTTCGAACAAGATGTATGCGTAATTGTTTGCCAGCTTCTGGGGTTTCCTGTATATCAAATGCAATCGATTAAAATGTGATACAAATTTCAACAATGCCAAGTTTGTTCGCATACCCAATCCAATTTGCCCAAAAATCCATTCATTGATAGACCAATACCGATTGCTTCTTTGGCAATGCACCTGAATGTAGACCAAATAAACAAAAAATGGAGAAAAGTAACAGCACAGAAATTGATTGTATTCTTTTTCACTCGTTGATATCAATGGCATTTTTTTTTGTGTTAGCATATTTTCGTTTTTCAAAGCCGAAAACATTTTCGATTGAATAAATGAAAATTACCCTTGAGCTGAAAACCCGTTTAACTTAAGACATGCGAATATGTTGCCAATATTGTTGTGCAATTTTCTTTGGACATTTTGCCATATGCCTTGCACATGATTTTCGGTGACAATGCTATCAATTGTGTCAGTCACACATTGTACCTTTGTAACCGAACTGTTTCGATTCAAACCGTAGTTAAGTGCTTGGGATTTGATGCTTTTTTCATGCGGCTCTATTGATGCACTCGCTGCTGCCGGTGCACTTACAATTGCCAAGAAAATGACAAGTATTTCGACGACACGTTTCATTTCAAAGTAGAAATTGAAAATTTTTGTCAAAAGTAGCGAAACAAATGTTGGATTTTTTTCTCTCGTCGATCAAAAAAAAAGAGTTATATTTGAAACTATCTTGGAGTCGACAGAGGGACAGAAAGAAAGAGATAAAGAAAAACACATTGGATAAACTAGCTGATGGTTCGATGTGATGAATACATTAGTTTATATACATTTTGCATGAGCTTTGCAAGTATATTTCGAGCATAAGCATCGATATCATATGACTCCTAATCTTATATACATATATCATCTTCATGAATTCTGACAATTTTCCAAGAATATTTCCACCAAGATGTAGATTACATTGTACAAATGATGTGCAAATGTATTTGCCCATGCAATAAACAAACAAAATTACAATTTTGTTTATATCGAACAAATTATTGGGTCAAATCCACAAATGAAATGTAAAGCCATGGCTCAAATTGCTAAATACTTTGTTTTAATATGCTTCGTTACCTTATAAAAGCTATGTCGTAAAAAATATTTGAAATCCACTTGAACAAATAGTTATCAGCTTAAATGTCACAATGAATTACCGACATAGAGAGTGAGAGATGGAGAGAGGAAACACTTGTTGTCGAGACCAAGAGATAAAAAAAATAAAAGTGGAAAAAAGTAAACTATATCGCAATTACTGCGCATTTCCACTCCATTTTTTCCAGGTCGTCAAAACAGCAGCGTAATATAATTTAAAAAAGAAGTTGAACAACTGATTTGTTTTATGGCATTTTTCTACGTTTATTTGTTTCTTTTTTCGTTAATAAAATCTCGTTTACAATACGCATAGAAAAAAAAAAACACACGAACTAACACCAATTAGTTTAAATTTCAGATTAAATACTCGACATTATTACATTTTGTTTCTCTTTTCACTTATATGAAGTGGCACTGGCAACATTAATTTGTCTCGTCGACGTGACTTTTTACCATTTAGAATGGCTTCTGTTGGCATTGTTCTTTGATTTGGCCTTTGATCTGGGCGATAACTTGGATATGTTTCTTCTGCAAAAAAAATGGAAAATTTTATTTGAAAAAAAAAGAAAAAGAGAAATGGAAAATAAATGGAGTAAAATGAACAAAAAAGAAATGGCACAAAGTGAGAAAGAAAAGCGAGAAAAATTAGTCGTGTTAATGTCAAATTGATTTAACTGTGCTATATTTCATCATTTCTCCAGTATCTGTGGAAAATTCAATTAAACTCATGGCACTCCCTGCTCTCATCATAATTTAATTTAATTTCAACATTGAAGTATATATTCGGTATCACTTACCTCGCTCAAGAACTGCCATAGCTTGAAAATGACTTCGATTGTGGTGCGCAATTCTCGGATGATGCACCTAAAAGTATGAGGTAGAAATTGATAACGGTGAAATCACCACAACATTATTATGATGCATGGTTTTAACACCGTATTTATATACATACATGTTCTTATCCATGCCGACGTACTTATTACATGCGACCATTTTTACAACTGAATCTTTCAATTCCAAATGATATTGAATCCAGTTCAACGCATCATCACTTTTGCTAATTTCATTTATTATTGTTCGTGTTACGCATAAGACATGCTCAATTTTAATAACAAGCTTTTTGAAATCAATCTTTTTTGCATTTTCCATGTATTCAAATTCAGGCACATCGAGTTTACACTGTGCGGTAAGTGCATCATGAATTTCTTGTGAAGCACCCGAATTATTCTATAGTTCAAATTAAATAGTTATTAAAGTAAATGAAGAGAGATAAATGGTTATAATTGAAATCTTCAAACATATCCCTTATGGAATTTGCACTTACCACTCGAATGTTATCTAAGAAATCGGCCAATGTATAAAGGACCGAACTCATTTCATCTTCCACACATCTGTGTTGCACATAAACATATATTAATTGATTAAATATTTGAAATGCTGCTCGTTAATTAAGAATCAAGAACTAAATTAAGCTAAAGCCACTGCTACTCACACATCGTCTTCATTTGCAAGGCATTCGTAGATGCTATTTGTGTACATTAACATTGGGAAATAAATGGGTTGCCATAGATCGCCTAATTTATGTTTTCGATCAATGGATAGAATGGTTTTTGTTACGCATTCCAATTGTGTAACCGAAGATTTGATTGTATTGTCAATTGACGGTGCGGCAAATGCAATCTGTATTGAAGTGAAAAAAAACACAAAACATTGCTTAATCTTAACCAGTTATCGATAAAATTGAGACAAATACTCAAAATATGAATTTAATTTATACCGAAACGATTGCCGCAAGAATTATGCCCATGAATTTCATATTGTTTTCAGGGTGTTTTCAACTTCAACTTCAACGTGAATATAACTAGTGATTTAGATGAATGTGAACGATTATTTTATATGTTTTGTCAGCGAAAAAAATTCCATAAATTGAACTAAGGCGCACAAAGATACTTTTTCTCTATATATCTCTCTCTCGCTCTCTCTTTCAATAAATAATCTCAAAGGTTAGTAATAGATAAAGTATCAGCGATAAAATTGATTCGAGAGCACACAAATATCGAAGGCAAAGAAATAATAAGAAAGAAAGAAAATGTATGCAATAAATTTTAATTGTTGTTTGAAATGTTCAATAAATGTGTGATTTATGGTCGTAGACATGAATGAATCAATTGCCCATTGAATCGCGTTTGAAATTGAATGTAAATGAAGCAAATGTGGAGGATTAACATCATTAGAATAATGAATTTGTTTTTGCATTATTTAGATTTTGGTTGTTGTCGCTGCTGTGTCTGTCTCTGTATGTGTATATGTATGTCTGAATGTTACCTGATTAATTAGGATGCATATTTAAAATTCATTTCGTTGTCCAAAAAGTATGACATTTGTGTGTGTGCAACTTATGATTCAGCCATTATTATGTGATTTGGATGTGTTGCCACCGATTGCCGCCGCCGACGTCGTCATCGTCAATTCGCAGACACTTTGAGTTAATTTTCGGTTATTGTGGGAATGGGAAATGTGAATAATTATATTTAGAAGGGAAAAAGGCATGTGGGAGTTTACATAAATTTACTGTTTTCGCTCGTTTATTCATTTAAGCTTATGCGCTCGCGCGCACTCACTCGCACTTTATTCAACGCATTCAATTTATCAAATTAGATAACGAGTGTGCTGAAATTCATTTTCGCCACTTTCCACAGGTAATAACATTTTGGGTTGAGTTGTGATTCCATAGCGAAATGCCGTCATCAACGAAACACAATACAAATAATGACTGCACATAATCTCAACCTTATTATCAAACATTAATGATTCATAAAATATTAAAACGCACAACATTTTGCAGGCCATCCGTTTTGTTTTATCCTTCAGAGAGAGAGAGAGGGAGAGAGAGAAAGAAAGAGAAAGATCTAGCATCATTTTGCTTACCTCCCTGTGCATACATTGTGGCGGCGTGCGTGTGTGTATGACTGAAATACATCACCGTAACTTTGACTGTTTCTCACACGCTCCATCACAATTATCATGTTTTGCCACTTGTTTGAGATTTTCCGAAGTGAACCGCAACACTGCACGTACAATGTTTTGTGCGAGAGAAACATAATCAAATGCGCTTCGAATTAAGTGAACAGCTGATACGTGCCCGAATGTGTTTATCTTGGGTGTACTCAGTTGCTTGATAAATGATTTTACTCCTTGCTCACTCTCAACAATCTATTCTCTCACTCTTTCGCTTCTCTCGAACATTCAAACATCACACTTGGCATCATCTCTCCGGATCTGGATCGAAACAACGGAAAAGAACTTTCAACATCATTTATTATACACGTGTAATTCTCTCTTGTTGTGTGTCTGTGCTTGTTGTTGTTGTTTTTATTTTTTCATTTGCCAGCATTTCTATTCGATATTCAATGCAGCATTTTTTTCCTCCTTTCAAACATCCCCCCTTAAAACAAAAACACAGTGAAATTACATTTATGAGTGTGCAGAGAAGGGAAAAAATGCCGCATCATTGATAGCATTTTATTCGTCATCTTTTTTCCATCATTCATATCTTATGCAACAAATATATAGCAGAATACATACAAGATACACATACATTTTAGAAAATTGATGCAACTCAAGTTGATCTTACGAGCTGGTGAGCTATAAACGATAAAAGACTTCAAGGATATCTTCAATTTCAGGTTTCTTCACCTGTACATGGGATCACCTCCACCCATCATCATACGTATCACAACTACGATGTAATATTTTGTTGATTCTGTTGGGTTTGGGGTTTTTTTCTGGCTAACTTTTGACTTCAGTTGCAAGACTCCAATTGGGAAATCTTTTAAAGTTGGCAAAAATATTTATACATATTTGAAAGGAAAACTTTGTTGAATAACAATTGCATCGAGCTCATCACAGCGGCTTCATTCTATGAATTTATATATTTACTGACATGGGATATGTCTTATTTACGATTTTATGTGAAAATGATAGATTTCATGTTAAAAATGTTATACCTAGTACTAACTAAAACAAAGTAATATTTGAAACCAGACAACGACCTTAACATCTGTATTGTATTCATTTTTGAAGGGGTATTAAGTTTCATGATTCTATTGAGCTTAATAATACTCTCTAATTAATTGTATTTTGTGTTTTACCAGAGATATTCTCCCTGCTGAAACTTTATAAATTATAAAATACTGTTGTTAATTGAAATATTTATAGTATAGAGTATCGAGCACTTATACTTATTTGGCTTTAAGAGATGGAAATTTTACAAAATTGAGGAAATTATTGTATTTCACACATTTTTTGTTACCAAAATCATCAATTAGGTTCAAACAGTTTTCATTTCATTTTCAAACTAAAAAGAAAATAAACTTTTCAAAACCTAATAGAAATTTCGATAGGCCTCAGGAGATAAATTAAATTTGGCACGTGCGTAACCAAAGAGACGGAACACTTTTCAAACGGACCATGGCAAGAGAGAAAAATGTGCTTCAAGTGCAAAATGAAAATTCATGAATAATTTCCGGTTCGATGTGACATTCATGCATGCATTGACCAATGGATTTCCTTGACAAGTTAAGCTTGCTAAAGTGGTTTTATAGAACAGCCCGTTTTCATTGCATTCGATCTGTACACATACTAATTCTTCGATACACTTAAGCGTACAACATTATAATGAAACATTTATAACTTGTTAAGAAAATGAGTTGAAAAATACTTCATTTTTGGTATGTTTATACTGCTCAAGTTTAAATTGTCTGAATCATCGTTGTTTGATGCACCGGAAAATGACACATCCAAATTTTAGAGTCGTTGTTGAGAAAAGTGTGCTTGATTTTTTGTGTGTTTCGTTTGCCTTGTTTTGTCTACTCTCTTATTCTCTCTCTCTCTCTCTCTCTCTCTCTCTCTCTTTCTCTCTAACACACCTGGAATTTTAAACAAGTAAATGACGAACACCTTTTACTTTTTTGGGATGGAGAACGTAGGGAATGTATCGTGTTTGATGCTGTAATGGACGTAAACATATATGTGCAATGTAATCTCGTTGAATCAGCACATTTATATTTAATTTGATGACAATGTCGAACACAAATGCTTTTTATTAATGTGCAAATAAAAATAAGCAGCCAAAGTTGTTGTAATCATGTTTTTCAACTGTTTTTGATTCGACATAAAAAAAATTATATCGTTCTGTTTGTGTTGTAGCAACTACACAATTTACATTGATTTATAACTTTGTGGCATTCTCCCTGAACCAATAATAGTATACTACAATATAGTTAGTAACAGTAGTATTATGAATTTTGATATGAAGAGAGAGAGGGGATTTTTCTTGTCATCAATTTTCTTTTTCTACTGAAAAAGTCATTTTTTCTTTTCGAACTTGTTGAATTTTCTTCAAAAAAAAGTTTATTTTGACGATACTTTCTTTTGTAGTCACTAAGTTGGTTTCAACAAGATTTGTAAAAGAGATGCCAAAACTTTACGACAATGGCCAAGAAAAAGCTTTTACAAATCTCGAAAATCAGACGAATCAATCAGGTAATTCATGTTTTTTTGGGGGTATTGCAAAAAACATTACAAATTGTAAGAAACTAGCATTTATTTGTATAACTTTATGAAAGCGAATCGGTTCTACATTTCACTAAGACGATTGAATGATTTCAAAAATCCATCCCGATAATGATGAAAAACAAAATGTTGAAAACCTTCAAAATGCGTGTTACTTTTTCCAAAACCAATGAAAATATGATGCACACAAATGCTATCGCCGAAAAGCGCAAGAGATGTAAAGCAATTAAAGTTAGTAGTCATGTTTTCGATTTTACTGTATTGTTTAATGTTCCGTCAATTTTTAGCTTTGTGTAATCAATGAGAGCAGTAGATTTTCCGGTGGATGATCCTTATTTCGTTATGAGGTATTGCACCGCAAGGCCAGTGCTCAAGCTCATTCGTCTCAATTCGAAAGACACGCTTTTAACAAATACAACAAAAAAAAATGGAAAAAAATAACATACTTCTGCTGGTTTTATGTCAATCATATTGGTGAAAAGAGCGCGCAATGCGCGGATAGGCAAAAATGTTGCACAACATTATCCAGAAACGTGTGCAGAAAATATATAGCAGCAGGAGTAGCAGCACAGCATGTGTGTGTGTCTCTCTCTGCTTGTGTGCTGGCGTACAGCGAAAAGTTGCGTTTTAAATGGGATAAAATGCAAATAAAATGTCGGTTTGATGTACATCGTGCATTCAAAGTTGGAAATGAGCACAAACAGTGGTTTAATGCACATGCACCATGCCATGCATACTAATGGAGATATCAAAAATCATCATCTTGTTATTTAAAAAAAACATATGTGCACATCTTTCTCTATTTTGCGCTCTTTCTCTCGCACCTTCTCTCTGTTACTTTCTGTGTGTGTTTCTTGTGTATACAGCAAAGTTGGAAGGGGTCATGTGTGTGTGCTTGTGTATGATGTTGCACTCGGAGAAATGCAGATACCAAAAGTGATATAGAGCATGTATGAGTGCGATAAAATGTTATTCTTGAATTCACTGCGGCTCTGCCAGAAACAGAACTCCACATTTCTACAGAGAAAAAGAAAATCAGTCAATTCAATTGTGAATGAAGATCAAAGATCATAACATTATCTATGACCAATGAGAGATTGCGGACACAATGTTGCTCGAAGGCTGAATTGCGAACATTGCACTATATATGTTTTCCAAAGAAATTACTTGAGACGAAAGCGAAAGAGGGAGAGAGAGAGAGAGAGAGAGAGATAGAAAGAGAGGATGAAGAAAAATAGAAGAACGATTGCACTCAAGCTAATGTTTATACCTTGGTTTCTATGTGTGCTGTTCAGCTACCTCGGGACGTTTCTATGTGTTTGGGATTATTTTTTTTCCTCTTCTATGCTCTTTAATGCATCTCAAAAAGTATTCCTGGAATAGACTGATAGTATTTTATCATAAAACGAATTCCGAATGGATGCATAAAATGACTGAATAAAAAGAACTAAAAGCAATAACCGTTCTCTTTTTTTTTCATTCACTCACTCATTCCCTTTTCCATCCAATCTTGTTGCACATGGGTTGTTTTTGGAGAATCATCTTTTTACTTTCTATATTTTTCGCTTGATACTTCGTATATCCGATATCTTTTTTACTTGTTTATATGACAGAAAAAGAAAGAGATTGAACCAAAATGCAATGTATGAGACGTTGCACATGTTTGTTTTATTAGTATTTTGCACTAAACGGTAATGTTTCGCATTTGCATGCACTTGCACACTTTTTTTTTTGTTACACTACTGTGCGAATCGAATCAGGAGCAAGCCCGCAAGTATTTTGCTGGGTAAAAACACGACACATACTAATAACAAAACATTAAAATTGGTACAGATCAAACTACATGGGAGATGAAAAAAAGATGAATAAGCTTATGGTCAAAATATAACGAATATCAATTTGCTTAACGAAGTGTGCATAAATTTATCTGGTTTGTTCTCGTTTTACCTTTTTATCTATTCTTCTGTCTGTCTGTCTCTATTTTCTTTATCTTCATCTTCACTTTTGTGTGTCGTCAGTTACTAATGGCACAACAAATAGATATTATTTCATTTGCTGTTTGCGTGTACAGACACACACAGAGGAGAGAGAGGGAGAGAGAGAGAGAGGACTCGTGGTTATCCATCACACCATTGCTGCAAAGACACTTAGTTATTAGCGCCATCTAGTTCGTGCGAGAAAAAATCTTCACATTTCACACACGTACTATTGAGTTACTTCACTATGCAATACAGTGAGGGCGCCAGTGATACGTGTTTTGCAGCAACCCAGTGTTATCCATGGAATATGGGTCATAGAAGTATTTGATTAATTTTTATCTCAAATTCCAATACAAAATGGCATAACGAATGCCAACGGGAAACGAAAGGATTTTTTTTACTTTCGTTGTCGTTCTTGTTGCGGTTTGAGACGGGTTTGATTTTTTTTTTGTAAAAAAAAATTAGGTTTCCCTTTTTTTTTGGAAAAAGAGACATAGAGGGAAACTTCATCAAATAAATGTGTACAACGGACTTGTTTCTTCTTTATTTTGTGCTTTTTTTTATTTCTCTTCAGTTTTGTTCTGTTGTTCCGGTCGCAATATTTTCAAACAAAAATACTTTCCTTTGTCTTGAGACAAACTGATTAGATTACGGTTTCCATTGAAAAGCTCATAAATATAAACATGCGACTGAATGAAATGTGATGTAATGAAAATATCAGACAACCAGCGTAAAGAAGAAATGAAGGCAAAAAAATTGTAGAGAGAGTAAAAAAAGCTGAACGAATAACGTAACACACACGGAAAGAGAAACTAGATAGAGAAAAAAACGCAAACGAATTTTATACAAAAACCAGTGAATGAGAATGAAACTGATGTCCGATTCTATTGCAAGAAGAATCCCCAAGTAATTTTGTTACTTACCAGATTTGATGTTTATCTGGTCCACCTTCTCTACCCAAACTACCATTCCATCAATCCATCACACTACCCGGCGCTACCACATCTACAGTATTTTGCAGCAATTGTATTTCTAAGCAAGTATCATCGTTATCTTCAGCATCATTATCATCATATTTGAGAAGAATGGCACGCACACACACACACCACTGACTAAATATGAAAATGCAGAGGGTCGAAAATTGTGTACACAATAAAATAAAGCTAGCAGTTTATATACACATTCTCTCGTGTTGTCACTCACTCACCGATTCACCGTTGAACAAAAACGATGAAATCGAAACGTACGAATGAACGAACAAACAAATACGAAAAAATAAGAATGAAAGCAACAACAACGAACAGAAGGAGAAAAAAAACAATCAAAAACGGAAATTTAGGCAATAATAGTAATAAACAAAAGCCAGACGAAAAGGAAACGGAGTCAAAGACGAAGCGGACACCTTCGAATGATATGGAATATATCAAAATGTATAATGTGCATTACATACCATGATCGGATGGGTGGAGGCAACACCAGTCATTTGGTTTGGTTCGATATTCTATTCAGCTTTGGAGCATATGAAGAACGGCATTGAATTGTGTGAATGCATTTTTATCAACATAAGACATCGACGAGAGATAAAGGGAGATAGAGTTAGTACGTGTGATGGTAATAATATCAAAACTTACAATATAACACACTCACACACCACCTGGAGTGCGGAAAAGCATTTACATTTGAACACATCTCGCAATTGTATGTGCTTGAACAATACACATCAACAAGCGCATAGAAATTCTGTTTTGAGTGTGATTTCTCTCTCTCTCTCTCTCTTGTGCTGTTTCTCGTTCGACGGTGAATTTCGTTTTCTTTTTTTCGTTCGGTAATATAGAATACGAAATACATAAATCCATTTCATTCGCCATTATACCTCGTTGAATATGTTACAACTGAAATATGAATGCTGGAATTCAAAAAGTTTCTCTTTTACGGTTGATTTTCGGTGATGATTCACAGTGTTGAACTTTTTTTCGTCTGCATATACCGCGATCGAGATGAACTAGAGGGATGCGGGCGCGCACAGTGCGTTCTCTATATTTGAATTGAATTTTATGTGTGTGAAATGCATGAGTGCCAAAATGCTAACGTCAATTTTGTGGGTGTTGATGAATCTGTGTGACCCTCGAAAGTCACAAGAAGAATTGAAGATAGAGAAGAAAAAAAAAAGAACAGCACTAAAAACAACAATATAAAAATAAATAAAAAGCGGAAAGGACAACAAAAAAGCACCATACCTAACGAGAAAGAGGGACGGGGGGAGGAGGAAGGGAAAGAGGAAAAATAGTAGCAACAAAACACATCTAATATCCCAAATGTTAACTGTGATTGTTTCTAGCATTGTATGCGCAAGTCAGATGACGATGTAGCTAATGTTGTCTTTTTTTGTTGTTGTTGTGTGAACTCGTTTACCTTTTTTTGCTGCGTCGTTGGTTTCTTTTTTCACTTTTTGCCTTTGGGATGATGTCGATGGCAGTGTGGAAGATGTGGGCTCTAATTCTCTATCTCTCTTTTTGTTTTTTTTTTTTGTTTTCGGCATACGAAGAGCAAAAGAAATTCGGAAACGTGGTTAGAAGGTATATCACAGTCGTCACATAAAAATGGAATGAAATCGAAAACAAATATAAGCGTTTTCTTTTCGCTGTTGATATTTTCTCTCGTCGACTATGTGATTATATATGTTTACATTATTCTTGTTTTCTCTCTCTCTCCATATACAGGGCATCGGAAGATCTAAACAATTTTATTTATATGAATCGCTCACACACAATGTTTTTATTCTCAAAAGAATATGTGAATTGACTTACAGTTCGTTTCTCTATTCTGTCATGTTCACCACTTTTTCCGTCATAAACACACTGTACAGCATACCGCTGCCATTCTGAATTTCTATTTAGTTTCATCGTTTTCGCCGTTTTTTTTTTGTTATGTGTTTCTTTATCTATTTTATTAGATATTACTATTTGAATATGTTTGCTGATTTCATATAACATCACGCGCGCTCGACCATTGCTTCTTTCGCTGCTTTGGATTTTCATCGTTTTTTTTACTTCATCTTTTCATTCATGCACATGTCATGTATTATTTATATGCACACTGAAATATGCTTTGTACTATCAAACCAACAGAATACTTTTGAATCTAATAAATATTTGAGAACACATTCTGTTTTTTTTTTTCATTCACAATGGTGTAATAAACACACATATTTCCACAATTTCACATACATAATAAGTTCATGTATCCGTTAAATGTTTCTTTGTCAGGAAGTATTTGTGTGTGTGTGTAAATATGTTGTTCTGAGCATGGTGGAATGTTGTTTAGATGCGCGCGTGTGTGAGTTGCTTTACGCTTTTTTGTGTGTGGAACGTGAATGTCGGGTCCCGGCTGTGGGGTGACTGTGTGTTGTGTTACACCATACGATGTTTTGTATTGTATGTTGCCATAGAAAAAGTTGTAAAAGATAAGAAGTGAATTACTTGCCACCTGTCAAACCGAGACAAAGCAAAAATACCGAATGTGCACCAAAAGCGCAACCATTCAGTTTATGTACGCGCGCTCGTTCCTTCTTGCGCTCGTCTATTTCTCATACAACCGGAATCCAAAATGAAATGAACACAACGCACTGATGAATGTGCTGCGACAAACATCCTTATTGGGACAGTGACAAAAAGAGACACCGAGACACACACAAAGAGAGAGGGAGAGAGAGAGAGAGATGCTTCATTCGAAATTTACCGGATATTTCATTACATAAAAATTAATAGGTTCAAAAGCATTTAAAAAAAGCGGATTGCGAAAAGGTATTTTTATTTTTCAAAGATGTTTTATGAAATTGTCTGTGTTCAACGGCATTTTACTGCAAAGACGATTCAACTTCACATAAAATGCAAGCGAAAAACTCTTATATTATCTATCCCTCAATTCCCGTCTCTCGCGCTCGTTCATGTTTTTTGTTGTTGTTGTCTCTTTTCATTGCACTCGCTTGAACTTTCATTCTATTTCGTTCGATGTCAAAGAAACCGGTTTGTGATATTACAATAATACAAGTCGCTTTGTCGACTTTCGTCGAATAGTTTGAGAATGAAAGAGACAGAAAATGAGAAAGATAGAAAGCATACAAGCAAGAGAAGAAAAAAACGCCAGCTTCAACAAAATGCATTTTCTTTAATCACACAGTGTAAACACGATGAATCCACAAATGCAACAGACCAAGTCAACTTGCGACCACTTGCATTTGAAAGCTAACGAAAGTCATTTAGTTTAGTTGGCTTGCCATTGCTGTGTGCATCATCCGATAAAATGTGCCCATAGAGAAAGGGAAGTGCAGAGTGAGTGGAGTGAGTAAACGAAGCGAGAAAAAAAAGCAGAGATATACAGCGGAAGAGTGAGAGAGTATTAGAGAAAGAGAGTCAAAATCAACATTATATAGCATTGGGGATGCTGGACCTTTGCTATATTTTAGATACGTTCACATTGTATACACAGTCTGATATTGTTGTTAAAAGGTCGACATATGTGTTTTTCATACGTTTTGTCCATGAAGCGGAAGCTCAATGTGCTCACTGTATTGAATACAATGCACATTGAATGTACAATTCACAATTCACTATGCGAATACTTGTTATTCGACGATCTGGTCGTCGCTTGGTGTTTTTTTTTTATTCGCTCACTCGTTCCTCTGCATTGTGTGTATTCTATTCGTAATACACCGCTTCATTCAGTTCTCTGTCTGATTTTCATTCTCTCATTTTGCCATCAATAAATTGTTCGTTTTTGCTTCTTCAGAAAGTCACATACACAATAGTTTCGGGATGAATTCAGTTGTTCAGTGTCGCTTCTTATGAATATGAATGCAAACAATCAAAAGAGGAAACATAGCAATCGTTTGTTGCTTTCGTAAGTTGCAACCATATTGTTTCGTACATTGATGATGTGAAGTGGACAAAAAACTATGCCGATTTGCTGGTGTGACATTTTGTCTTTTTTTCTCTCCCTCTCTCTCTCTCTCTCTCTCTCTCTCTCTCTCTCTCTCTCTCTAAGTCACACATACACATTCTCTTTATGTCTCTCGTTCAATTCTCAACCATTTTTTGAAATGTAGATCCGTCGTCGCCTTTTATTCTTTCACTCAAAATCCGATTGAGATATAAAGAGAGAGAGATGGTGAGGTGGTGGTGGAGGAAAACTGCATATTTCGACACAACGAGCAAAAGGATGGGGCTAAAACTTCATTTAATTGAATTTAGATTGCTGTGAAAACGTCGGATTTACTTAGGAACAAACTATAAACTAAAGTTCTTAGAACATAAAAGCAAGCTGAGAGAGAGATAAACACAAATAAAAGCAGAAGGAAATAATTCAGACACACAATTTAAGTAGAACAAAAAGTTAAAAATAGGAAACGACATAAACACAGAGAAACATACAAGATAGAATATATACAGATATGCTTGTATGGCTACCGGATACGAGACTGCCATTGATTTGGCTAATGAAAATAAGCAGCAGGTGAAGTAATCTAACAGTCCCAATCTGTACCCATTCCACCCCTCGCACACCAACAAAAGTCATTGGCAGGACCTGAAAACAATAGAACATCCTTTCTCTCTCTCTCTCTCTCTCTCTCTCTTTCTCATGAATCTCAACATGTTTCATTATGGGCGACACTTTTGTTTGTTGTTTTCCGTATTGAGAAAGAGTCAATTTCCACAATTTTCCAAACAATCGGCATTTACATAATAAATTTGCGTGCACTCCATTTCACATGTTTTGCTCACTCACACACACATACACAATTATACACCAGAGTAAGATTGTCTAGAGACAGATAAATAGTTGTTTTGCATCAAAATACAAGACGAAGATATTTTTGTTAATTTTGTCGCCACAAAACTGCGAATGTGTATCTGTTTATGTGTGCACTGTGCATAAAACCCAAACACTGTGTATGCCGTAGAACTTAGTCAAAATGTTATAAAATGATGTTATCTTTCACTCTTCGCCTCTCAATTAATCTTATCGCTTCTAATGAACAACTTATTTATTGATTCAATGAACTTAATTTATATTCGCACTGAGAGAAATCAAAAGAATATCAAACACAGAAACAATGTACAACGCAAATGTGTAAATTCATCGTGGAAAAGAAATCAAAGCCACTCAAAAATACCCCCTTATAAATTTAACTTTTCTTCAAAAGCAACGAATGAATAACAAACATAAAACAAAGAATGGGGGAAAAAATAAAAAAGGCGACCATAATGAAAACTTTGCAATGGGAGCGAGAAAAAAATGTGCAGATTTGTAAAGTGAAACGCACGCTAGAAAAACCAACGGACAAAATAAAATTGTATAAATATGAAAAGTCGAATCAAAGCATGCTTTTTTCATCTTTCTCTCTGTTTAGTCATTCGCAATTTTTCATTATACACTTTTACAGCTCTCTCTGTGTATATTCATTTTGTGCACATCATAATTTTTCCAACTGCAACTTGAGCAGCAAAATAAGTCTATTCACACGCACACAACAACAAACCAGCAATAGTATATTCGAAAAAAAATGTTTTGAGGCACGCTTGCACGCGCGCATCATCGCAAGACCCACCAAAATAGATGAACGAACAAACTGAGCGTTTGTTTCATAATTGTTTTTGAAATGCCTTTGAAGGAAAGTTTCACTCAATTTTCAAGCAACGTCAAAGTTCCCTTATTGAAAATTATTCTGGTTATATTAACTGTAAAACGAGCAATAACAACAACGACGATGAAGACGACGATGACGACGACAGAAGCAGATACAGTAGCGGCGTTGGCAGCGGTGATGGCATCCAACACCATCATTCGATCCAGCTAGCTACCATCATTTTTACCAATTTTCAAATTAATTCGATTTTGTTTTGTGCAAATAAATGAAAAACGGTTCGAAATAGTTTTTGATGGTGTGTTTTATTTTAAGCGAAAAATATCTTCAACTTAACAAACTCGCTTGTTCGCTCAATATCTTTCTTTTTTTAGAGCGATTCTTTTATTTTTCGTTTTTAAATTTCTATTTAGCCCCGTGATGGTGATGTTGTTGTGGAAATGTTTTTGAACGATGAGCGCGAAAATTGCCATGGCATGTGATACTTTTGTGGTGGCATGCAGTGAATGCGAACAGTGCAGTTAAAATGTTTAGTTTTCGTATGTGTGTCTGTGTGTGTGTGTGTTTGTGGGGTGTATTTGCCATAAAATTGAAGAAAAAGAAAACAATGTTCAAATAAAACAAAGAGCCACTAATTGGCACTGTAATCAATGGCAGACAACGAAGAAGATGCATTCATGTTTCTTGTTGCAAGTTAGTCAATGTCATTTGGCGATTTTCCGTTGTGATGTCTTCACTGGCATCCATCTTCAATCGTTGTCGTAAATCCAATGCTCGAATATCCGTGTCGAGCGTGTGCTGTTTCTTTTTCAAATCGGCGTCGAGTTGTTTCAAATTCAATTCAAGTTGGTTGTACGATGCTTTCGATATGCTAAGTTTTTCATTGAGTTGATGTTGTGCAAATTGAAGCTGTTTAATTTCATCACATAGACCGTTGTACACGCCATCCATGCATAATTCCATGCCAGGCCGTTGGCATCTATTTTCTAATCGCGTTTCAGCCAACTTTGTTGCTTTTGCATTCGATTCGAGTGCGCTTTCAATTTGTTCAATTTCATTTAACAATATTTTCATTTCATTTTTGTTCTGCTTTTTTTTCGGGTGGTGTATTGTGTGTAAAAAGTCAGTCGCATTTGGATCACACACACACAGAGAGAGACGAACAGCACGTATATGCGCGTGAAAAATGCACAAAATGAAGAAAGACCGAGAGAGAAAAAAAAAAGAAAATGAGGAAAAAAATGGGTTCAGTACACTTTGAAAACAAACCAAATGTACGCAGCAGAAAAACACTGATTCTCGTTCAAATACATATATGAGCTTTATCAAAAATAATGAATTTTTCCAGTGTTTTTTTGCAAAAAAAAAAATCGAAAACATTCTATCTTTACCTTGATAATTTGCCATTCGAATTCATTTCGTGCACGTTGTGTATCGAAAATTCGTTTGCGAAGCGTGTGCTCGGTGAGTTCTTGTTGATTTTCTAATGAATTTTTTGTCTTTTCACGAGCCACAAACAATGACTCTCGCATTCGACATGAACTCTCCATTTCGTTTTCAGCAATATGTTTGATTTGCTTGGTATGCTCTAGCCAACCGTCGTAAGTGCAGCAGCTAATAAAATCAGAAACAAACAGCATTGAGATAGATAAAGATAAAAAAAGGGGCGAAACAAAACAAAACGTTGAAATGTGAAATGTAATGAAATGAGAAACAAAGTGACGGTGACGGGTAAAAGAGGGTGTGTGGTGGTAAAATACAACAAGCAACTACATGGATTAGCACATGGATAATATTTATTCACTTTCTTGGATTACGCATTGGGTCCGTTTTAAAGGTAATATTCGAGCACACTTCGTTAGTAAAACGCTGTTGATTGTCACAATCTCTGGCCTCATTCTTGTGCATTAGTTCCAAGTTTAATTTCATCTTGACTTCATTCAAGCGATTCAATTGTTCCCATGCTCGTTGGCACTGATCAGCTAACATTTTAACACTGCTTTCAACGGTGGCAAGTTCACGTTTTAGTTCAACATTTGCATCGTCTTGTGTTAGTTCACCATGCACACGATGGTCTCGCATCGACAAACACTCGGTGGCCACTGACAATCGTAAGCTCAATG
The DNA here is from genome assembly GCF_009176525.2 of Contarinia nasturtii. Lineage (NCBI taxonomy): Eukaryota > Metazoa > Arthropoda > Insecta > Diptera > Cecidomyiidae > Contarinia > Contarinia nasturtii. The sequence continues at coordinate 3,709,802 of NW_022197544.1, forward strand.
CATCCAAAGTGCTTTCGGTTAAACTTTTTTCCAAACGCAGCAAATTGATTTCCTTAAGCAAATGGTCAAGACATAATCGTATTTCTGCATACCATCGATCCAATTCTTGTACTCTGATAAACATAGAAAACTTTTTTGAGTTGAATGAAAAACATATCAAACAGAACAGAAGACACAGAACAAAAACAAATCGAAATTTAACTTTACCGATTTGCTAGACGAATGGTGTTGTTGGTCGTATTGAAGTGAGCCTGCACTTGATTCTCATCTCGGACACTTCGACTAGTTTGTATCAAATCAAGTGCATTTGTTCGATGAACAGATGCCAAATTGCACAAGTGATTGGTACGTGTACGCCAATCATCAATTCCCAAATGTTGAAGTGGCTTCTCAAATGGTCGATAATAATTACTATTTGACATAATTCACCATGTATATATGCTTTATTTGGTTTATTTCATTTGATAGAAACAAAAAAAACGAATTTAACTTCTTATGGGCAAGACGTCTACTGAATACCGAATATTTTACACTGAAAAAACTACCACCAAATCGAAATAGACATATTCATGAATTATTGATTAAACACAAATACACGGTTCGTATAGAAACGAAACCAACTTCCAACAGGAATCAACTTGTGCATTTCCGCTGTCTTGCTTCTCTACTTTTCTTTGTATGTGTATGGGGTGTGTGTGAGCGAGAGAGAGAGAGATAGAGAGAGAATAAGTGTATTGAAACAAGGCAAAAAACACACTGCACAACGCTCTCGAATTACATTTACATAAAATTGCAAGACTTATGAGCAATTGAAAACGACGAATTGAAGAACCGAAATGCATGCGATTCGATTCGCAAAGCGAAAGGAAAGGGAGAATGAAGAGAGTGAGATAGAATATTTGCTTTTCCCGAAGTCAATCCGCCAACGAGCAATATCAACGAAATCTTGTGATTGTGAACGAGAAATGCTCATCTAGGTCACACACTTACTTAGTAAATATTACTTAGCAATTTGTGAGTGAAGCAAATTTTCAGTGTCACACAAAATGGTGTATCTAACGGAATCAGATGAACATTTTTCGCAAGAATTTTTACCAAGCTTTTTTTTATAACTTTCTTTTTTCATATATTCACCTTCAACAGTCTCTTACTCTTGTGCCATAAGTTCGTCTCGCATTTTTTTCACGCTATCTTTTTACCACTCACAATCTCACAAACTCCCTTGCTATCACAAATTTTTCTTGCATTTGTCTCATACTCTGCACATATCTCTTAAAATACTTTCACTATACGACATAAGTTGTATAAAGATCATTGCATTCTCTCGCTTTTATGCCATTCCTTTGGCAACTTCATTCAGCAATGTGATCCAAAATTGTGAGCAAGATGAGACGAGATAAAAAAAAGCAAAAAAAAAAGAATAAGAAAACACACGAATAGTACATACATACACAGAAAAAAAACGGAAACTGTGTAGAAACTCTTTTGATAGGAACATTAAAATCTTCGATTGAAAATCGTGTGTGTGGAACCTTTTACATTTCACATTTCTTCACTTCCTTACACTCATTTTCCCTCTTTCCCTTTATCTTTTTTCGTGTGTTTTAAGCTCTATAGCCATTGAATGGCATTTCTTTTACGTTCACATTTCGAAATGTTATAAACAAGGATATTCCATCAAAAGGACGGAGAAGCTTGAATTGCTTTAGTTCTTTATTTTGTTGAAAGTTTTTTTTTGTTATTCATTCAGTTTTGAGCTAAAAATTGTATAAAATAGGAGAAACGACAGATTAACAAAAACAATATAACACAACTGTGTGGCATATGCCAAAAACTTATCGCCTAATGAATCGAATATTTTTTCAGCTTTCCAAACAATCGAAATTGATTATTGAAACCGAAAAAAAAAGAACAGAAAGAGAGAGCAAACAAGGTCGTTCGTTGTTGTTTTTTTGTTCATGGTTTTTTTTTCTTTTGTTTGTGTATATAAATCTAAAGGTGGGTGAGCATTGTATTATTCTTCTTTTTGGTTGAGTGAGTATGGTGACGACGATTTGGTTTTTATGAAAAATCGGCCAGGTATTCGAGCACTATGAATTCCAAGGCGATCCGTAACGTCTGTGCATGACTGTCGCAAGAATGTTCGCTTTAAAAATAATTTAAACGAACCGCTGCATTTTTCGGCAATAAATTTATTGGATGGATCAAGTGATTCTTCGAAGAATTCGTGCGCTAACGAATGACTGCAGAGCACAGAAAAACAGCCGGGTTGGATGTAGCCACCTAAAAACGACTTCAATTTAGCTAAGTTTAAGTAAGCATGAATGCAGTAGAGTATGTAGCCACCATTCATTATGAAATTCGCGTGCCCGCAATCTTTCATTGTGCCTAGAGTGCCACGAGACGTGAGTACACATTGGACATACTGAGCATCAGATGGGTCAAGTCGCGTCGATTTTCCCAAATCAAATGGCCATGTAAAACCCGGTCCTACAAATTGGTGTGAAAGAAAAGTGAGAGATGGAGAGAGAGAGAGAAAAAAAATAACGAAAATGGAACACACACATTTACTTTGCACCAGTTTAAATTTATACTTATTAACATAAGAATTCAAATGAAAATCGGCCATACTAACCGGCTGGATCCAAGCCTAAGTGTTGGTAAGAAGTGCGAAGAAAAAAAAATTCAAATAAAATCGCTTTGCACCAGTTTCAAAGATATTAGCATAAAAATGTAAATGAACATCGGACTATACCATAAATCGAATCGATGTCCCCTTGAAATTTCTCCCCAATGTAACCGGCTAGAATAGAAATTGAAGCAATTTTCTATTTAATTATTGTATTGAAGTCGAAACCAATTTGTGCTTAAAATTCATGTGTTTTTTTTTTTGTTTTAAATTCAGACCAATTTGAGCTCCCAAACTATGGCCGGCAATCGAAACTTGTGTAATTTCCATTTCGTTGTCGATCAAAAATTGCATAAAATACTCAAGGGCATCGGTGACCATTTTAGTATGTCGCATTGCTGCTATCGAATAATCATAGTTTGCAAGTCGGCTCCAATCCACAGCACATACATTACAATCGGCAAATTTGGCCCAACTCTGAGCTGTCGACCGCATCCAGCCTAATGTATACATGTACAATGTACACCAATCAGAATGCTTAAATTTCATCTTTTCTTTTTTTATTCATTTCAGTTTCATTTTTGATTCCATTTCAGTTATGATTTGAGAGTGAAAGAGAGATAGAGAGAGAATGAACCAATGAATGTTCAATACCATTTTTCGGACGAACATCGGGTGGAAGATAAATGTTGCCTCCATTCAATCCGCCCATCCAGCCGTGAATCAGAAAATTGACGGGTTTTGTAAAATCGATTTTTGACTTGATATCTGGATCGTTGAGAAAAGTTTGCTTCAAATCAGTCTGCTTACTTCCATTCGATTGCATTTTATAGCGATACATACATGAGATATATAAATACATTATTTATTAAAATGGTGTCGAAAAAAAAGAAACTATTGGGAAAAATATCAGGCAACATTGGAAAACTTACGGTTTTAGGCACCAAAATGTAACATCTTGATCGATCGGAGGATAGCTTTGTCCCAGTGAAAATGTGTAAACAGCCGTTAGTTGAATTCCAGCCATAATAACAGCAATAAAATGATCAATGCTATCGATCACATCCGTCGATGCAAACACTTTTTTGTTGTTTTTGTTGTTGTTGGTTCGGTTAGGTGAATTGAAATTCATTGTAAATACGTTATTTATATATGTCATTTGCGAAAAATTTCCAACGAGAGAAATGACTCTTTGCAATAAAATTTAAAATGCATGTCATTTTTGTATATTTACCACTTGCTGCTAGCAAAGTCAATAAAAAATGCACCATTCGCATGCCAAACATCACCATTTTTTCGACACAAGTAAACAAAATCGAAAATATAAACTAAAATAAAATGACGTTGAATGAACCACCACGAACATTTTTCAAATAAAAGCTTCCAAATAAAACGATTATGTATTCAGAGCAATTTTTTTTATAAATGCCAACAAAATATGAGAAAGAGAAATATATACACCGATATATTGTACAAATGTTAATGTTTTATTGAAATTGTTGTCGCGTTTGTACATATTTTTGGTTGATGGATTTTGAATGAAATGGAATTTAAAAAAAGTACACATACATTCGTACATTCGTACATTCGTTCAATGAAATTGATTAGCATGAGAAACAATACGATATGGTGTGAAACATCTGGTAAACGACCTTATTGACTTCAAATGTCGTCGATCGTAATTCAACAAAACCACATTTTGTAAATACATATTGAAATCAAGTAAAGTGGTACCTTAGTAGCAAACAACAACGATGACGACGGCGGCGGCGAAAATTTCAAAATTGAAACAAAGTATGTTTACACCTTTAAAATTATGTTTAAATTGTTTCCATTTTGTATGTGCGTGTGTCGTATATTTTATTGAGTGTATGTGCGCGTTCGCTATTGCTATGTGCGCGTCCGCACTCCCGTCATTGTACTAATCTACATTTTTGGTGCGGAGTAATTAAAAATCGATTCAATTCATCTTAATTGTCGTTATAAATCTGTTATTAAATGAGAAAGTATCTAAATGAGTTTTCAGGCAAATAACTTACCTAATAACAACGCAATATGTTTACATTCAATAAAATATTGAAATAGCCTCGATATATTTCAATGCTTGTATAGAGAGAGAGAGCGTGAGTTTAATCGGTTGTTTAAGTTTTTGCTCATTAACGGCGTTTATTTTATCTCTCGCGCTCTTTTTATCTCTCTCTCACTCTCTATCTTCTCGCCCCCCCCCTACAGTCTCCCACGCTATTTTAGTTCATCGTTCGCTACAAAATGGCGATGCAGATATGAATGCAGATAAATTGTACATTCATTTTTTGGGGATACATGTGCGCGACCGGGCATCATACACCCCTGCCAATGCCGTTGCATTCACCAATCATGCCCACGTGATACACGTTTAGATTCGATGATGCGACATCATGTGATTGCTAATAAACAGTAAAATTATCTATTATGAGTGCAAATCCCATATAATTACTCTTAATATTTGTCCAATTAAATACGGATCAATATTGATTGCCAATGAAAATGCTAATTTTCGTAATCATACTGTTAATTTGGTGTGAACGCGCATAACTTTAGCAGCTCAATCGACATTTTGACTTATACTCTTGATCACATACACCGCACTTCCGTCGTCAGAACCCACATCGTAAATTGGCGCTAGTGCTGATGCTGACGTTTTGGGTACATGAGTATTTGAATTTTAATTGGATACATTACATTTCGTTTATGTGAAATTAAATAAAACGTAAGGCTCCCTCCCCTCCTCCCAAACACACGCGCACACACCATAACGCCCAGTTAAATAAAGTATCAACAGCATCAACAGCGGCGAGAATAAGCGAACCAAAACGAGTGCTATTTTAAAATGCAAATCCTATATCCTCTTAAACTCTTTTTCGGAAATGCGAATGGAATGTTTTTCTTTTGTCATTGCTGCTGCTGCTGCTGGCGCTATCGCTTTTACAAAACATTTTTCAAAATGTCGATTGTAACCGGATGAAAAATGGTTAGGTATAAGGAATGCGGTAAATTTTTGGTGTTATTGCTTGCATGCCTCAATTAATTTTATACAATTGTCATTGAACAATAATAATCTATTAATCGGGCTGAAAATTTTATTTATGTCAATCCCTTTTGGATACAAAGCTGACATGAATACACCATGCAATAGAAGCAGAAGCAGAAGCAGCAGCACCAACACCATCAAGGGTAACAATGACAACAGCTTCACGAACAATAGCATTTTCAGTTTTGGGCATTTTTAAGTTGATGCTTGTATGTTCGGTTTCTCTCCCTCTCCTTATTCATTGTTTTCAAATGCATTAAGTCTTACCACTGTGAAACGATAAATCCAGCTATTATTTACCACAATCTTCGCATTTGCCGTATTTTACCGTCTGCAGTCGCTTGACCAAACCCAAAAATGGTTATTTCTACATTTGTTCATAATTATTATTGTTGCAATTTTCTCATTCATACACAATGCACAGGCACATACACACATACTTAATGATACATGTAGCTATAGAAAGATATAGATACGCGCAATTTTAGTGTGCTCAATGTATTTTAGAATGAATATGCTTTTATCGTCGTTTGTATTGTCAATTGCATATTTTGTATGTGCAAAATGAGCGATTCACACAAAGTATTTTCATAATGTGAGTTTACGTCATTGTTAATCTGTTAAAATTTCTCAAATGACGATGACGATGATGACGACGACAACGACGACGTTAGCATGCATTGCAGACGACCAATACCGCACAAACACCGCCACTCACACCATGTGATGTTATTTCTCTCTGTTGATGGCCGAAGTAGTGGAGTGGTATGAGATTGGGCATAAACTAACTCGAGAAATTGAAAAAGAAACAACAAAATGAATAGACAAATGCGAGCAACAATGAGAACCATAATAATAATAACAATAATAACAACAATAATATTTGAAAAGGAAGAGGAAAAAAAAGCATAGACAACACGAAATGGGACGACAACGACCGACAAGAAGATATGGCTCAAGACAGATATAGAAAAGCGCCAAGTCGACGAACGAAACATTTACAGGACATACACATATAATGTACATTGAAAGAGACAGACGAGATTTTCTATCTCATTTGCTCGTTTGAATGCACTGTGTGCGTTTCTCGCATCCTTTCTCGCTCTTTTAACACACAAAATACTTACATTTAAATGATAAAATGGAATTGAAAATAATTTCGAAGCAGTTAAAACGAAAAGTTAGTCTTACGAATAAAATTTAAAGCAATTTTAATGGCTACACAACGTTTCCGTCATTAAAACTTTGTGTGTGCGCCTATGGGTGTATGAGTGTATGTATGTGTGGAGGCGATCAGAAGGGAGCGGTAAAAAGGTAGCGAAAATGTTTTGTTTCGCTGTGAAAATGTACATTTAGTCGGCAACCATACACATTGAATGCCGGAAAAATTTGCCCATCTTCATTTTTACTTAGTGCGATGAAAATGGGAGAATGAGCAAGCCAGCAGCAGCTTGTGTTGCATCCACAAAAATGATGATAGCGAAAAACGATAATACACGCACACAACACCAATGAATAAATGAACGAACCAACGAAAAATTATGATTGAAATAGTGGAGGATCCACGAGAGGAGCAAGCAAAAATAAAAAAAAAAGAAACAAGAATATTTAAGCCGACTTAAAATTGAATGCAAACACATTTTGAGAGTCACAAAATTGTTACAAAATAAATATAGCAACGGCGTTCATATTTTCGAATCGTCCATTTCCAATGAAAGGACAGAAAGGCATGGCATATCGCAACAACATAACAAAATGTCTTTATTTATATTATAATGTATTTTCACCAGCAAAAGTCCAACATTTACCAATGAGAGATTATTTAAATCGGTTGAATTGTGTTTTGGTCATTTTCCCTATCAGCTTCCTACTTCTCTCATATTCTCTTTGACACTTTTTCGTTTGTAAGACTAACTTTCAAGCAGAATATTGTCAAAGTTTGTATACTTAGTTATGCGTCGAATGGTTGAAATGAATAAAGTTGATGCACGGTCGCTGCGCTAAAAAACATACGCGCACACACCGAGAGAGACAGAGAGAATTTATTTGTCGAAGTGATGAAATTCTCATTTATTGATTTTATGCCAACAAAAACAGAGAAACATTATTATTATTATTATATATGAATGACCCATGAATAATGTTTGTTTTGCTAAGGGTTTTTGAGTGTTTTTCTTATTGAATTTACGTAAACATTGACTGACCCATTCCCATGCGCACCCAATTAGTTTTGAATACTTTATACACACAACATATATATACACACACATACATTTGTATAGATAGCATAGACAATCGGTTTATGACTACGGCATTATATTAATTGATGAAGTAAAGTAACTAATTTACCACATTTGGGTGTAGTTATTGCAAGACAATGCTGATATTTTTGATATATGTACTACGGAAAAAGCAACGGGTGGGTGGTGGTGGTGCTGGGCATAACAATGTGAACAAAGAAGATCAAATGCATATATTATACCGATGGGACTGCACCACAGCAACCGATAATTGTCAATTTGATGACTGATTTCATTATTTCAGGCAATTAAGAAGTTACTTTCGGTAAAAATCAAGTGATGCCCAATTCTTGGAACAATGCCTACCAGAAACATAACCGACTTTCCAACAATGAATAGCCATGCAAAACTTTTTCTTCACCCATACTCCGTTCCATCAATTTTCGGTTCCTATGGTCCGCGTGTGAATATGTGTATTTTCATCTGTGTCCAACCGGTCATATACTCATTCAGGCTGAGGCAATAAAATCAATGCCACATGTACTACACACAATACTCACGCATACATTTTTGGTCAATGTCTATTATTCAGATCGGTCTGGTTGTCGATGGTAACTGGAAAAAAGATGAAAAAAACATTAACTTTGATTGTTTGTGTTGTGCTTATTGACAGCCATTCAGCGTGCAAAAGTCGCTTATTGCTCTCCAGAGGCCCGAAAATTGTCGACGGGGTTATATTTGAAAAAAAAAAAAGTTATAAAAAAGAAGAAAGCGAATTTATATTGACTATTGTGTGAGTTAGGTGTGGGCCTCAAATTTTTGCATTTATACGCAGCCTTTGAATGAATAAAAAAAAAGATTGTGTGGAAAGTATGAGCCGTTATCAATCTTGTTTCGAGAGTGAGCTTTCAACAGAAGACTGATTTTGTTGCTTTTGAAATTTGGTGATGCCCAACGAATGTGTACATGTTTATATATAAACTTCGGCACTTATTAGATAAGTCAAACTAGGCAACATACACACACAAACAGACACGGTACGATCATTTGAGAATACGAAAAATTGTATAAAATCGTCGTGGTACACTTGAACAAAAATATTTATTGACAACAGCACTTGGACGAAATAAATTAAAGCAAAGAAATGAAGTGTACGGGAGAATGAATGGGAGAAAAGTTTTTTTTCTCTTTCGTTTCATTGGCGCTGAGTTAATTGGCCATCAGATTAGAACATCAATGTTGGAACAATGCAACAGCAATCAGAGTCAAGCATGAAAAAACCGAGAATGAGACAAACGAAATAGAAATAAAAAAAGGCGCAAAAATACATACTCTCTCACTCTCTTGCACACACACACACATACAGGGAATAGAAAGAAGTAACCATTTAAAAAGGGATGTTCATTTGTTCAATATTCTTGGCAAGTTTTGTGCTTGTTCTTCTTGTTCGGTATGATTTTTTTTCTCGGCTTTGTCATCTCTTCCTCTCTCTCTGTCGCTCTTTCTCTCGTTTGCTTGTTCATTTCGAAATATCGAGTCGAAATTTTTGTGTTCGAATTGCTCAAGTTTTCAACATTATTTCTAACTGCTGTAATTTTAAAACGTGCGCACATGCACACACAATTTCGAAGTTCGAAACTTTTGACAACAAATACAATACTATGTAATGGCTGTAGCTCGCGTGCTTATGGAATTGACTAAAGTCATTAATTCCTGTCTACAGTGTCTTCTGCAACGTAAGCCAGAGCTTTTTGCCGTACACAAAATATACATATAAACATATAATATACATGACTCTGTTCATGTTTGTGTGTTTCATGGAACGAGATATGCTTAATCTATTCTAATACAAAATATAATATAGTCCATATAGTATACAAATCTCGTTTTACATAATAATAATGGATTATGATACGATCCGATATTTGACAATCAACCTTTTAAACGTGATGATTGTAAATAAAATTGTGTCTTTAATAAAGCCGATGCCGACCAATTTCACTCTTTTTGCATTATGCTCGGATCAAATCATCCGTTTTGGCCTCAATTTGCTTTCAACGTACGCTTTAACCATTTTCACATACATTTTGTGGAAATGAAAACGTGCGTTATATGGATATACGTTGTGTGTTTGGACTTTCAGTTAGAGCAACGTCTGTTTAATTAAGTGTATGCACGAATTGAGCGAAAGGCAGAGTATGCACTAGCGGCCCATTTAACTGTATCAATATCGAAATGAAAGAGAACGAACGAATTCGTGTGGTGTCAAAATTAATGTGATGACACTCTTTTACTTATATTACATTTACCACCGAAATTGATCTAGATGAGACAAGTGACACAAAACACATACACATTATGGGTATGCAACCAAAATTCAAAGTCAAAGTTTAAAAAAAAAGAGGAGAAAAGAAAAACTAACGCATTTTGCTTGGGCATTTTTGAAAAAATTTCGGTCGTGACATGATCTCTTTCGTATCGGTTCGTCGAAGCAAAAGACGGACCCCGTTCGCATAATAAGAGCTTAATTCTCATAATGAAAGAAGTGTCATCTTAATGCCATTAGTAAATATATACATATATATAGATTGTGTATATTAATGCCAGGATCCCAAATGTCAACGCAACACAAGAGGGTTTCATTTCGAAACGTACATGCAAAACTTCTAATTTCTTATATTGCCCAGAAATGGCGCAATTTGTTTGCGTTGCTATTACTGTTGTTGTTGTTGTTTGATCGATAAATTTAGTTCAAACAAATTATTTGTTTGAACTAAAAAAAACCTACGGACTGTTTTAGATTGGCTTCAGTTTCTTCAGTTCGGGTTCATTGGTGTTGGTGAACGCCTTTTGGCTTCCCTTCATTTCACTCTCTCTCCCTGTGTGTGTGTCTGTCTCTGCCTTTCTGTTGTGCTGATAACGACCTTTGTCGAGCAACAATTTTGTGTCGCAAAATAACGCGGCCACTTTTCAACTTCCATTTCTCATACATCTCAACAATGTTTCGTATGTATTGCAACAGTCATTCGAAACTAGTGTGACCGATGCGTGTGAAAACAAGAAAGAGAGAGAAAAAAAAGATTTTATAAAATTGTGGTGTACATACGGTTGGTCGACGACGACGACGACGGTGAAGGACGAACGACGACGACGATAACATCACACATACACATTTTTCATCCGATAATTCAAATTAAAAACTTTTCAAAGCCCATCGCTTGACGCCAAAAGAAGATAAACATAATTATGGCAGATTTAATTTCTGAGGTAACATTAATTAATGTAAGGACTGACATAGAGACGACCGAGGGGAAGAGCAAGCGGTAAATATGGGGGCGGTCGAACGAAGATAACCATAAATATTAATTTGATCGACGCGCTCGGTAGCTCGGCAAAATTTAAATAACAAAAACACCACATGCATAAACCCCATACATTTATATACATCATACAGACTAAACACCATACACGAACACATGACATGGTTCGGTTCGGTTGAATGTGAATAGCGAAACTTGTCACCGAATCATAGAAATGAGATTGACTTTTGTACTTTTTTCTTCTCTTATTTTTTGGATCGTTTTCAAATGCTACAATGTTTTTATATATATATGTGTGTATGTCTATCTCATTTCATTTGGAGCAGCAGACGTTAGACGAGACCTCACAATCACTGGATAACAATGTAAATGCAACAGAAACAAGCCAAAGTGAAGCAAATAAAGCGTCAGTACAGCCGCCGCCATCGAATGAATTGGAAAATGTAAACATTTTTGAGCAGCTACCATCGCAACCTGCACCAACGCCTACACCATTGGCGAGTGCATCGCTTTTCATGAAAATTAGATTGAGAGAGTCTGATGACTTACTATTGTTCGAAAACAATAGTTATACGATGCTTCGCGACACAACAACACCAACATCAACAGTGGCTGCATCAGAAAGCGTCAATAATGCACAAGAGAATGCCGATGACAAACGGGACGCTCAACTCATGTTGATGGACAAAGAAAAACACCGAAAAACAAACAACGTGGAAACACAAACAGTTGATGCACACTATAAAACACGTGCCATCAACACAAATCACATTGAAAAATCAATGGCCGGAACATTTGTATCGAATTACGATATGCATGATACGTATACGAATTTAGAGCATACAACCGAATGCATTCAAATCGACTATGACGATCGACACGAGCAATTAGATATAACCACATATACTAGAGATGGCTGCGACGATTTAAGTCAAGAGCTCGAAACGAGCAAATCATTTCAATTGTCATCAATGATATTGCAACGAGTTTTAGCTGGTAATATATATCATGAGTATCAGCGACGATTTCGAAATATGCACACACCAACATCATTGGAACCAGTTGTGAATTATTTGTATCGCTTGCAATTCCTCTATCGTTACAAATATCATGAAACATCTGGCAACGCTGTATCGTGCATGTCATGGTGCCCGAGAAACACCGACATTCTAGCTATTGGATACGGTGTATTCAAATTTTCACCATGTAAAGAACGTGAACGCAGTGCTGTTTGTTTATGGAATATTAAAGTATGGAAACCGTTATTTTTCGTATTTGTTGTTATTGTTAATGGTGTTTGTCGTTTGAAAAACGAACACACGCACCAACCATTTTCAATGTTTTAATAAATTTTTTGGGTTTTGTCAAACTTTCAATTGGATGCCACAGTATTTTCAGTAAATACAATAATCTATTGGATAAATAGTGCAAAGCATTGGCTAAATTATGCCCAAATATACTCATAAATGGCATTTTATCGTACCAACAAAACACAACTGCTTCAATCATATCGTACGTTGTATCATTTAAAAATTCAAATAAAATATCAGAGAAATTATTGCGAGCATGAACAAACCAAACCGGCATATTGTATGATTGTGCATCGAATACTGAAAATGATGTGGTGACAAATCATTGGTGGTAGAGATGACATGGTAAAATGTTTTGTGCTAATATATTTTCATTTTGTGAACTTTTAACATAGAATCCAGTGAATCCGGAACGATGTTTCAAGTATACCGTACCCGTTACAGCCGTTTCATTCTCGCATGAAAATTCACAGTTGTTGGCGATCGGTTTTTATGATGGTAGCATTCGTATCATTGATATAACAATGAATGATGCATCCAATTTGGTGGCGATTAGTGAACGAAAAACGTCACCACCGATCGAACCAGTTTGGCAAATGAAATGGATCAAATGTAAGTGGCAATAAGGCACAACCGAACCAATGAACGTTTGAGCGACCGTACAAGAGATAGTAAATTTCAAACAGATGTTTTGCATAAAATAGCGTTAACCAAAGCATCCCAAGACCGTGATATTTCCCTTTACATCCATTCTGAATGAGTTTGTTTGTTTTTATTGTTTTCTATTGTTATTTTGCAGTTCGAAACTCTGACGAAGAACTTCTGACCATTTCACAAGATGGTTTTGTCATGTTGTACACATTAACGAGCAATACATCCCTGATTGGATCTCGTCAAATGCAGATTTTCTTAAATGAAACCAAAACTATTCACATCCCAGCCAATAGGTATGCACACGTATATTTTTCTATCCACTGTATTCACACCATAATCCATTCACTTCTATCTACTGCATATTTATTTCTTGAGAAACATTTACTGCATTATCGGGCCAATTGTTTTTGTGGTTTATTGTTGTTATATACTATATCTTTAGATTTGCACCGTTGCTAACTATTGAGATGCATCCAATTAAATCGAATGTGTATTTTGTTGGAACGGGTGAGGGTATCATTCATGAATGTTCCATCTATGATTCGTTTCAACATAAAAGCTTCAAGCATGTTCATAAACATGGCATTTATTCAATGGAATTTTCACCATGGAGCCCGAAAATTTTTTTAACCTGTGGATTTGATTGGTTCGTATCGTGTGATGATGATGATGATGATAATGTTATTATTGCAATTATTTTTTTGTTTTTCTTCATCCATTTAATATTTTCACGGAAAATTGCAAAACATGTGCGACGCAATTTAATCGTTGTATGTGTTGATTGCATGTTGATGTTTTCATTTTCGTACAGGTATGTTCGTATCTGGATTGAAGATATTGAAGAGCCAATTATTGAATTACGAAGCGGCTTCGAGCCCATCAAATGTGCATCATGGTCACCGGCAAATTCAACGATAATTGCTTGTACAACCGCATCTTCGCTAAATATTTGGGATATAAAAACAAATTGTCTTTTACCGGCGGCAATACATCGCCTCAATCAATGTTTTGGTGACACAAATAGCAACAACAATACCACCACCACAACAGCCTTTACTACCGCCAATGCTAGCAACAACAGTAGCAGCAACATCAATAGCACAAACACCGGATCTGAATTGACGATTTGCTATTTTACGAACTGTGGCCAATCTATTGTGGTGGGTACCGATGATGGGACAGCGTTTGTATTTGCACTTGAAGACATGCCATTTTCACCACATCTTCAATATGATGCATTAGAAGAAGCTATTATACGAAGTTTAGTATCGAAACCGGAACTTAAGCGTAAAATAAAACAATTAGGTTTTTTAGGCTATTAACCGTTTTCGGATTTTATGTTAGTTGCTTTTGTGTTAAACAGTTTAGATGTATACTCTGTCTATGTGTGTGTGTATTTTATTTTGCGTGCCAGTCGGATTGGGTTGGGTTAGTCAAAGACAATTTAAATCATTTTTGTTGACTGTCACTCATCATTTTCATTTTGATGCGCTGTGACAAGCGTAAATGTCACAAACACTTTTCACTCTTGCTGCCGATCTATCTATTTGAATAGACATCATTTCGATTCTGTTTTCTTTGGCATTGTCATTCCTTTGTATTGTGATTCAAATTCAGATGACGATGATGATGCTTTTGCTATTGCTGTTGTACGGTTGCTGCTGCTCTGATATATTCTCGCATAACTTTCAGCACAAACATATTATATTTTATTTTATCTACGATAGTATACATGATTTTCTGTTGTCGGTCCCCTCGAAAATAGGAAATTTTATGTAAATGGTAGCGCGCAAATAATTTATAATTTTCTTTTACGATGTGAACGACACAATGCGTGGCCCAACTACGATCATATATATGTATGAACCGAATGTAAGATGTATATATGCGAATGAGCATGATGTAAAGGATATGACGCGCAAGATGTGACGCATCGCATTGCGTGACTTTTTCCAGTGGAAAATTCACAAAATTTACGTCGAACATTGTATTCAATTCTTGTTCTATCCCATACCGGTGGATTGGCTTACACATTTTATACATCTCAGTACAGCAAAAAAGCGTTTTCCATGCAGCTATTCGAATCTATGGTACTATGTATGTGCTGAACTGGATTGTAAACGGTGATAAGCAACAACACATCAACATGCCGCAACAGCATCACAGCAACAGAAGCACCTCCACCATCAGCAGCAGCAGCAGCAGCAGCAGTAGCGGCAACAGCATCATCTGAAACACTTTGGCACAACATAAACCCACTACGAAATTCCAATATAAAATAAATGTTCCAGACCAAATATGGTTCAGTTTGTGTTGGATGTTTGTATCGTCTTGACGCTCTCTCGTGAGAAGCTTGAGCATTATTCCAATGCCTAAAATTGAATGAATTGCACAGAAAATCGAAATCATTGAATCGGTCATTCAAATCAGAGTGTGGTGTGCGTACAAAAGTTAAATTGAATAAATCGCGTTTAAAACAAGAATGAATAAATCGCATTGATAATATTCAATTATTACATGTATTATATTGAAAATCAAATGAAAATATTACTATTTTTTGTTGATGTTGAACAGCGAAGAGCTTTTGTAATGAGAGTATAAAACAAAATAAATAAATACAATAATAACACAAAAAAACGATGACGTTGTGAAATAAAAAAAAACCGTGTCGAACGATTTGTTTTCGAATTTACAAAACACTGATTTCATAATTCGATTGTGTTTTTGGCATAAATGTTTCAACTTGATTTGATGTGATTTGATTAAATACATTTGCATTGCGCTCGAAGAATTCCACAAAATCACACAAAGAGATAGAGACACAGACCAACAGTGTGTGTTTGTTTTGTAAAACTTTTCTGTCCATGCATACAATCAGATTGAGAGCAAAAGAAAGAGATATATATATATATATAGAGAGAGAGAGAGAAAGAGAGAGTGAGTGCAGTGTCTGCTCATTTAAGTCGTTAGCTCTGCTTGATTTTACGAGGATTTGATTGTTTTTGTCCTTGTTGTATGCAAATTTGCAGATAAATAAAGAGTTGTTTGTTTCCATCGGTCAGATGTAGTTTAGAGAAATGTTTCTTAATTCAATTCAATGAAAGAGTGAGAAGAAAATAAACATTAAAGCAAACGAGAAAAATATAGAAAACCGACGAACACTACATAGTTAACTACTCGAACGTCCAGAAAATGCAATAAGATATAAAGAATGTTTCGTATTTAAATTAGTTTTGGTGTTGGTATTTGTTTCTGTGGCGCTTCAATTAAATTCGAACAATGAATGCAAAGAAAAACGCAAACCAAATTACAAATTGCTGTCCAACTGGATCTAATACAACATTTGGGCGAAAAAGTACTTCAAGAAAACTTTTTTTCTAAAAAAAAAAAACAATTTTCATCGTGAAGAAAAGACAAACTGGTGCGTGTCGCATACAAAGACAAATAAATAGACAGTAAGGAGTCCACAAATTAGACAAAATAAAATGCAAAATTCAAGAAAGTGAAGAGAAAGTGAGATGTTTAAATTTCGATAACAAATGCCAAGTTTTGGAGACAAACAAAACTGCAGAAAAAAAAGAGAACAACTTAATTTATCTGAATGAAAATGTACCAAAAATAAATCTGTTGTACATCAAATATGGTTAAATATTAACACAATAATAGAATAGACACATACACGGAAGTATAATGCATTTTACGTACCACATTATAAAAGAGGTGGGAAAAAAATATTAAAACAGATGTCGACCGAGTCAGCACACTGACCACATAGTTTCGTGTGAATGAAGCATAAATTGTGTGTATGTGCGTTAGTGGTTGGTTGTTTTCTTTGGAACGCTTAGTATGAAAAGTCACACAAAAGCATACCGCATACCATTTTATGAATGGAGCAACGAAACCAGTTGAACCAAACAAAATCTACAAGAACTTAAAGGAGCCGCAAACGAGACAACAACAAAAAATTGTCGTTTTTTTCGCTGTTTATGCACTCCATGCATGAGCATTACAAATAGTTGGGATATTATTAGTTGAATCAAGTTAATGCAACCGTAACAGAGAAAAAAGAAAGAAAGCACAGAAACAAAAGCGTGTTTTTGTGATTAAGAAGCATTTCCGAGAAATTCATTTAATAAGTGAAAACAACTAACTGTTTTCTTTATTAAAAAAGAGCGCGCGCACAACCTAACTTGGTAATAAGCTTGTTATTGTGTTTATGAACGGTAACGAAAGCGCGCAAAAAAAGGAGAGATAGAACAGCAAAACGTGACAGCAAAGCATAAAATATTCGTTGAAAAGAGGAAATAATTGCTTTGAATAAAGGCGAATACACACACACACTGGCTGGTGTGCATTCTCGTAACACATCGAACTAAAATATAGCACAATACAGCAACAGCATCAAAACATCCAACAACGAAACAACATGAAAACGCACAAAATGAGAACGAACACGGTAATTGAGTGCGCCATCATATTGCTAACTGGGTTGAGTATTGTTCGCGGTCAAAGTCTGACAGAAAAAATTCCATTAGGTAAGTCAATACTTCAAATAGCATAGAAATATATTCAATGGGATAAGAGAGAGAAAGAGAGAGAAAGGTAGATATAACGAGATAAAGAGAATCAGAGAGCCAGAAAGCCAGATAGAGAGACAGAGGAGGTTGAAATAAAAAATTTAGTATGAGTTCGGTTGCACAGTGTATTGCAATTCGAAAACGGATTTGTGGCTCCTTTATTTCCCCCCTCTTGCTCACGCTTTTTCACTCTCGATCGAAAGTATTATATTCGATCTATATGGTCATAAAAACAATTGCCGAATCATATAACAATGGCTTAAATGAATATGCATGTGCTATGGATATCACAGATACATACAGACACAATATGATATCCCATTAGCAGCGTATAATTATTTTCACTGCAGAGACACACTGAGCTCATTTCGCTCCATGGCTAAAACAAAAGCTCTTCGCCTCGCTTCTCGGTTACTGAATCACCAAATTCATTGCATGTGTGTATTATTATTGTATTTATGTCTCTCTCTCTCTGTGTGTATGATTCGTTCGCATTTTTATTCGAGAATGTACTGGGAACACCAACATTTGCCCATCACCACAAATGCCTATCGCCATTTGGTTGAATTCAGCGAGAGATTTTCATTCGGTCGCAACTTATATTTGCACAGTAAAACCTCCAAATAGTGGAACCATGAAATAGTGGAACGTATCTCCAATAAAAATTGTTACAAGCACTGAATATTGCCGATATTCGAGATAGTCTCGAAAATAAAACGTTTGTCTCCGCGTGTGAATCTGCTATTGGTTTGGTTTTTCTGTAATACAACAAAATATAGCATATCAATCACTTTTCCCATTAATAATTGCAATGATTGGATGCGAAATAAAATTTTCAAGACTTACAAGCTTTATTGCCGGTAAATCTGCCTGGATTTTCGAAATACAAAAGTCATTTCGCTTGCTGTTATATTGTAACATCGTCATACAATTGGGCCATCACCAACCCTCCAACGAAATCCATTGCATTCACATCAAGCATAGTGTAATGATATTACCGTTTAACATTGGCACAATGTGCGCTTTATTTTGATTGTGGTTTTTGTTTTCATACTCATATATCCCAAATACCGAAAATACAATATAGCAACAGCACATAAATTCGAATCGATATGCGTGGTAATTGCGTAATACGAACGATGGAGGCGCGAATCTAAAGCATCGATGTAAATTTGGATTTTTGTCACTGCGGCAACAATCAGTAAATCGATTGATATGAGAACATGAATGATATCGCAGAAAAAAATATTGTCAAAAAAAAACCAGTCAAAGTGAAAGAAAGAGTGATAGACGCTGCAGAAAATAAGGGAAAAAACAAGCGAGAGGCGAATGCAAAAATGAGAAGAAGAAAAAAAAAAAGTGAAAGAAGACAAAAAATATCGCTTAGGCATCGGAAATAAAGGCGAATTTCGGAAGCAAGGGTGATGTATGATTGCGATCGAAAATAAATTGCAAATAAATAATGATTAATGATTTTGGTTCCTTGTTTCGGTCGCACACGCATCTTCGCGCCATTTAATACTCAATCGGATTAGACTAAGCAACACATAAACAATCGATTTGACTATACGACAACCGAGCGATGTTTTGCTGCCGCACTTTTATAATTCAATGCTCCTTTTTTTTGCTTTTCTTCATCATCATCATCATCGTCGTCGTAGTCGTCGTCATCATCGAGAGCAGCAGTAACAGCAGCATCAGCATCTTGCACAGCACCGAAGCCTTTTTTCCAACAAAAAGCTGTACATCGCATTTCAAAATAATGTTTGTTTTGTTTTATATTTTGCATTGAAGACTTTTAGCGATGTAATCCCAACAACATGAGCAGTCAAGAATAATTCTGATACACATTTTTTTGGTTCGCTCGCTCATCGTTGAATCTGGAGTTGTTTTCATTGTTGCTTTCCTTTGATCTATGCACCAATAAGAAGGTTATGTGGCGACAGAGTGCAAGCAAGAGAAAGTGAATGAACGCAACGGGTTTTTTTTTCGTTCTCTCACAATTTTATGAAAACACAAGCCATGGAGCAAATATACACAAAACTTGGCAACGAAAATTGTTTGTTTATAGAAACGATAAATCGATTTGTAAAACGAAACGATAAACAACGGTTTCGATGGTGCTGCGAACTGAAAGTTCATCTCTTTTTTTATACCCGTTTAATAAATCCATTGCAAAAATACATGCGATATGAAAGCAGATTTTTTTGTAGTTGTTGTTGTGTGTGGTTTTTTGTTTGAAACAACATTTTGATATATGTCAATCATGCAAACATGTGAGTGCGTGTGAGTAGCCAAAATCAAACTTTTGCTCTTAAAAGCAAACTCAAGCTCTTCATATTATGGCCATACGATTGTACAAGCGGATACTGCTTAGCCAAAACGATACACTTTCGTATGCGTACTCTTTATACACACGCTCGAATATAAAATATGATGTGTGCTTCGAAAAATTGTAACAACAAGCATCGACTGAAAAAGAAAACTTTGAAAAAATAAATAATATATAAACCTATTATCCATTAGTGTTATGTTAGTGTTATGTTTGCCCTCTTTCAACAATTCGACTTCGCTCCACCCCCTCACTCCCCAGTCTCTGTCTTTATGCTATGCGTTGAGTTTGTTTTCATAGCGAAATGGGAAAATGATATATTGTTGACGACCAAACAGAATTATTTCCTGGGAAATATTTGTTATTCAGATGGTAGCTTGGAACACATGGTTTGTTATTTTATTAGATGTTGCCGTCGGGGGAGGATGAACACTATTCGTATTCATCCTTAATATTTTATCATAATTTTCAATTTTAGATCATATTTAAAATTGTGATTTAAATTTTCATTCGGTCGACATTCTCGTTGCCATCCCAATTGAGTCCAAATTTTTAATTCAAAATATGCAATTGTTCGTCCTACGTATGTTGCATTGCAAACTCAGATGGATACGAAATGCATACACAATCCTTTCACTGTTCCATTGCTGGTTGTTCGATGAAACGACCGAAAAGTTTCTTTCTATTCGAATTGTATGTAATCGATTTAAACACTATATTACTAAAGATTAACAGCGTAAATCTGGAAAATGGCAAATAAATGAAAAGTTTATTGTGTGGCAAAAAGAAAATGACTCAAAGGAAAAGAAAAATCAACAAAACTTTGGTCATCATTTCCACACCTTTTTTTGTCCACTTCGCTCTCATACTCAAACACACAACGATAAAGAATATATTTATATGTGTAGTGTATTGAATGATTCTCAAATGGAAACTTTTCAAATTGAAATTGATACATTCAGGCTGGGAATAAAAAAAGGAAACTGTTTACTTTTTACAATACTTTTTTTCGCCCTCGTTTTCTCTTACTACTTATCACAACTCTCTTCATTTGGTGATGATAGTGATGATATGAGAATGGATTTTGTTTGTTTTATGGATTCAGAGTGCGACCAAGAGACACACACACACACACACACAGAGAGAGAGAGAGAGAGAGAGAGAGAGAGAGAGAGAGAGAGAGATTGAGTTGAAGCTTGGCTTACTTTTGAAACAATGCCAGACGCATTAATAAGTGTTGTCATCCACTAAATCTCAAACTACTATCACGCAATTTCAATGCTAACTAACATCAAAAACGCAATTGATGGCAAACGAACAATAAAAAAATGAAGACAGAATGGCTGGATGAGTTTCTGATATTGAGCATGTAATATAGCCGCTTCGCGAAACAAATTTATGTGTCTGTGAAATGAGCTTTGCTTCGTCCAGTTTTTTGTTGTTCTTCATCGCTCTCGTTTTTTTTTATTTTTAACATTCCAACATGAAAAATATTTTCCATTAAAAAAAAACACGATGAAGGCGAAGAAAAAAAAACCATAGCAAGACACAGCGAAAGCGGATATTAAGAAGCGTTTGCAATTCCCACATTGTCGAGATTCTATCGCAAAAATGGATGATGTCTACACGCAATAGTCGTAATAATGGCCGATGTGAATATACTGTATAGGCGAAATAAATGAAAACGAGCGCATAAATGAATGAGCTCGCAAAAAAGCTCCGTTTTTATTTCGATGCCGAACAACAAAAAACACCAAGAGAGAAACATAGTGTAGTTAAATCCAGTTTTAATGCAATATGTTGAACACTATCACGTCATTGTTATGGTGTACACATTTGGTCTGTCTCGTGCCACTCTCCATCTCATTTTCTTTGGCTCTCCGTTGACGATCTCTATATCTTGATCTCTCCATTTCTTTTAAAAATTGTTTATTCATGAATTGTTCATATTCTTCTCTTTTTTTCGCCTCTCTACTTTCTCCATTTCCATCGTTTTATATATATGTAACTGTATTCGTGTGCTATATCTTTTCATTTTCAGGTGCAATATTTGAACAAGGAACAGATGAAGTGCAATCAGCATTTAAATTTGCTATGCTAAATCACAACCTGAATGTGACATCGAGAAGATTTGAATTACAAGCATTCGTTGATGTTATCAATACTGCAGATGCCTTTAAGCTATCACGATTGAGTAAGTATTGCGACACTGTTTTGCAAAAACTTCACATTTACACACAGAATGCGCACAACTAGACAACATGATGTTGATGAAGGCGCTATGCGCTATGTTGGTACATCAAGCTCAGAAAGTCAACAAAATCAAAATGTAGAATAAGAAAAAGAAGAAGAAGTAGAACATGGACGGGAAAATTGAATGGAATAAAGCGGCACTTAAACAGCGTTGCGTATCGTTTTCGCAAAAGTGACGGGCTGACAAACATGCAAAAGAAATTGCCAAAAATTGTTTGAGATCGCTGATAATTGCGCTCATTCACATTGATAAGTTGCTTTGGTGAAGAATACCAAGAGCCAAAGCAAACAAATATATACTTTGCACAAATCCAATGAATGAATGACTCAAACTAAACGAAGCCTGTCATACCTCGACACCAGCACTCTCACTTCACAACTTGGTTTTTTTCTTATTCTTCTTCTTATTTGCTTGGCGTGTGCATATATCCGTGGAATAGGCGCTAAGTTTGAAAAAACAGTGAAGAAAAAAAAAGTTTTGCTCTCGTTTCTCTTTCCAACCACATTTATTTTCAAGGCGATGTGTGTGTGTGTTGTAGAAACGAGCAGCTTTTGTCCAAAGTGTGTGTGCCTTTCGAGAGCAAGAGACTTACAAATGGTGTAGAATCGAAATCCCTTACCAGCCTTATTCATCGGCGTAGTGCAATACACCATTTCTATACGCTGTCACGATATTCTTACGCCTTTATATTTAATACATTTCATCCCCTTTTTTGCTCTATGCTTGTTTTTTTCATGTGATTCCTTCACTTTTTCCTCTCTCATTCTTTTTGTGTTGTTGCTTGATTTCTGCCATTTATTGCTGCTTTTTCGTTACTTCGTTTTGTTTTCTTATAATTTTTTTTCTTGTGTTGTTGCCACTTTTTTTCCCATGCTCAGTTTACAGAAGTGACATTTATTAAATATACATTCAGAATGCTTCGAAGAACGATGCTTGACAGCCTATTGTTCACATTGGGATTTGTTTCGAATCAAATAGCAAAAAAAAGCGAGAGAGAGAGAGAGAGAAAAGCATCGAAAAAGAAGAAGTGATTTTAGTCAAATTTTTGTTCGTTTTGCTCCTCTTTCTTCTCCATTCACTTGCATAACGGACGATGTCGCGTGATCTTTTTTATTGTTGCTGCTATTATTACTGGCCATTCTATCGTCTGTGTGCTTGTTCAATTTTAATATGATTTTCGTTTTAGATGTTTGACAGTGCAATGAACAATGGAAAAAAATATATGAAAGAAATGGCAAAAAGTTTTTTTATTTTCGTGTACCCATGGCGAGATAGGGAAATTCCTTATGACAAAATACGATAATAATTCGCGACGTTTTGTTCATTTTTCCATTTGAAATGTTGTTGAAATACATTTTATTGTTCGTTCTCCGTTTCTTCAATTGGCTTTGGTAACTCAAATATAATTGCACTTTCTTTTTGCTGTATGTGCAACGACAGAGATTCATGCACTTTTGAGCGTCTTTCGTTTATCCGTTTGCAATGAACAAGCATATGGCTGTAGTCCATTTCAATTGCAATTTGTTTTTCCCATTGCACGCCATAGTTTCTAATTACTCGCCTTTTGCCATCAAACAATTTTTTTCCCATTTTCGTTGTTGTCGACTCCAAGTCGCTTGAATAAAAAAAACAACAACAACACTTCGGCTACAGCATTTCAACAAGTTGTCTTTATTCACACTTACGAAACGCGCAAAATATCAACGTTGTGCAATTCTTTGTCGTCGATCCGGCATAAAATTTTATTTATCATTTTGCAGTTTGCAATCAATTTTCCCGAGGCGTTTTTTCCATGCTTGGCGCAGTATCACCGGAATCATTTGATACACTACACTCCTACAGCAACACATTTCAAATGCCATTTGTTACACCATGGTTCCCGGAAAAGGTATGCATACATATTTATATATACGTAGAGTAGAGACTTTAATAGCTAGAATTTAAGAAATTTACGAAAAAAAGTACACGAAAAGCTTTTAATCTAGCTTTATGCAGTGTATACTGTTTTTTATTACTTTATTTTGTAAAGCATTAGTCGAGTCTTTAGTTTCTAATAGCAATCAGTGGAAATTGGAGTGAGAAAAATACGAAAAGCGATTTTTTTTATAATATTATTTTCCTCAAATAGCATCACAGGGTTAAAGAAGTTTATTTGTAATTTTTTTTTCGTTCGATTTTTATTTGGTTGAAAATGGAATTGAATAGTGGAGGTAGGCAGGAATTTGATACTGAAAAAATGTATCTATTCTATTTTCATTGTCTACTATATCATTTGCATAGATAACATTTACTTAGAAATAAGATGTTCATTTATATATATATGTGTAAATCGATTGAATTGGGTTCGGGTTGTTTCTTTTTTTGTTTGTTTGGTTCGTTCAATTTGGAGGGGCAGTCGTTTATTCCAATTTCATGCCAGTCATTTTATACCGTCAAAATGACGCAAAGAATGAAAAAAAGAGAGAGAAAGACTGACGCCAAAGCAATCGTTTATTGATATTTGACGATTTGCACCGAAATTGAAATGAGATATAAACAATATTTTCCTTTCATTCAAACCGAACATTTCAAGAGGAGGCAACAAATGACGACCAATTCAAGAGAAGAATAAAAAAAAACCACCGAGTACAACTCGATTTTGCTTCCTTTTAACCCCAAAAGATTTATGTATTTTTCTATCTTCTTTTGCTTTTCACAACCTTCGATTTACTTGAACATTTTCTCTCTTTTTCACATATATTTACTCATCGACATCGATACACAATACACCACGTAACAACCATTTGCAACCCCGCAGGTACTAACACCATCATCCGGTTTTTTAGATTTCGCTATTAGTATGCGACCCGATTATCATAAGGCTATTATTGATACCATTAGATATTATGGCTGGAAAAAGATTATGTATTTGTATGATTCGCATGACGGTGAGTATCTCAATATAAAGTATAAATGCTTTTTTGCATTGGCATTTTTCATATTTACATTTTATACATTTGGCGTGCGCTATCGCCACGATATGATATAGTCATCAGAAGAAATGGATGAGGTGAAGGCATGATACAAAATGAGCACACGTACAAAGAGTATATTTTTCATTTAATTTATTCGATGTATTCAAGTAATTTCGTTTTCGAATCATCATCAACAAAATTTGTTTAAACGAACCAACGAATGAACGAACACCAACAAAGTAAATCCATGACAAAAATGATTTGACCAAAAAACCTACAGCCACAATCAAACAAACGCAAAACACATGGGCACTTTAAATTAACCAGAGAGTAAAAAACGCTACCGAGATAGTAATAACGAAGCCTATTAATACTATTTTAGATGTCTACATTCAGAGAAAGCATCGCTGGAATTCAGCAAAATTGTTGTGACCACTATCGAAATGTGTGCACATTGTAACATATTACTGTTAATATAGTATTTCAAAGGCGGTAGCGTTTTCTACTGTCTGAAATGAACTATAGAAAAAAGTAAAAATTGAATTTATTATGACGGCAGCACATTGACATTATCCACTTCGTTTTTTTGTGTGTGCAGGAAATGTATATGTGTGCGTGCGTGTCTCGAATGATGTTGAGGTAAAATGCTGAAGGAAGTAGATATTGCCTACGGCATAAAGTTGCTAATATCATTCTCATTGCCGCTAGCGCACAAAAGGAATGGTACAATGAGGAAAAAAGGATTCCAAGTCGAATAAAGAATTTGCGCAACGATAAAGCGCGCTTTTACTCACTCTTTCTCTTTGCCGCACAAACTTTAAGACACATTTTCGATGAACAAACTAAAATATGGAAATTTGGATGTGTACGAGTGTGGGAAAGAGAGCAAAAGAGAGAGAGAGAAAGAGCAAACGCATTTGCATGACGAAAGCCGAGACCGAATATGGCTGTAATCGAATTTCAAGTTTTCACATTATTTATTAAAATATTCGACATTCACTTGTGCCGCCTATATTTTATTTTCAACAAGAATTCGCTATCATGTGCACAAAACGGAAAATACATACAGCCACAAGACGTGCACACATTACAATCTCATAATCACACAATCGCAATCACATTCTCTGTCTTTCGAATTCAATACTGAAAACGAGAAATGTCTTGCTCTATCTCATTCCATTTTATTCGTTTTTTGCTGGCGGTGTTCATGTTCACACAAAATTTAATCCTTTTAACGAACAAACCTCTCTCTCGTTGACTGTGAAACGCGCGCGCTGACGGATATCAAATAAAAGAAACACAGAGACAGAGAGAGAGGGAGAGAGAGAGAGATAAAGTGAAAAGGGTTTCGAAATTAAAATGGAATTATTAAAAACGTCATTCCGCTATCGATATATAATTGTCTTATTGCCATTTACCGAGATAACATTTCACTTTGAATATAAAATGTAGAGGATAGCATCGGCGGGCACAAGAGAATGGTCTATTTAATTTTCTGTTTTAATATTCCTGCGAAAAATGCGATCGGCATTGATATAATCTGATTAAAACAGAGGAAAAATATTATTATCCTCTCATGCAACGCTGGAAGATGTTGAGTTATTGGAATTTCACGAAAAAAAAGCATCACATCAACAACGAAAAAGAATCTGAATGGAATTTTATTCGGTTTTTTCAAAATATGAATGAAAAGCTAATTCGAATCGCTTGGTTTCATAATCAGATCTTGAATTTCAGTTTTTGTTAAATTGCAAATTGACCGGTTTTTATCCGCAGAAATTGCGGATAAATCATAAAAATTACTATAGGTAAATGAAGTTGTTCATCAGTTTAAATGCGTCGATTGTTATAATATGTGATGAAATAAACAGTCCATTCAATCCACCCAACCCATCAAGATATTAATATTTTTAAACCATAGAACCATAACCTTCACCCGAATGGAAACATGATTGAATTCCGGAAAATCAAGAGATGGTTGAGGTTTGAAATGGATACTGTTTTGTTCGCTTCGTTCATATCTAAATCGTTTTGATGGAATAATCGAGAGCATAAGAGTATTTTTCCGGTTTGTTTGATCCTCAAGAATTCACAGAATGAATGCATTATAAGTTGAGCTCTTGAAAAACGGTTCTGAACAAAAAAGCAATAATATCCAACGCTCGCCCGTTTATTCGTTCGTTCGCTTGTTCGTGTTGCTCTTGTCCGTTTACCAAACGGAAAATATGAAGTTGATAACTTATTTTTATGATTCATTTCAAATCAGCATTGACGTGCGCACATGCCCAACACACACACACACACACAGGTGCAAGATTGTGTGCAAAAAGTCGGCCCGTTGTATTATAGAAGAGAGAAAAAAAGAGTGCGAAAAAAGCAAAATTCTATTTTTTTGTGCTACCATTTTTTTATGACTTTGTATTGCATGCGATAAATTAAAACGTTTTAATTGAACACGTTTGTTTCGTTTGTCCTCTATCCTTTTCATATATTTTATGCACGCGCTGTTCATCGCTATATATTTTCCTGTATGCTGTATGGAATGGTAAAATACACGCAAATGTACACGCTATCGCAATCAAAATCGTTCGATTCGGCTGGTTACATACATTTTGCTTGCATTTGCAACGGGGCGATCCAAACTCACTGACTTACACACATTCGCATTTACGTATACACACATGCCATCTAACACACACCAGGTTTATTGCGTCTACAGCAAATCTACCAAGGCTTGCGACCGGGCAATGAATCATTTCAAGTAGAAACGGTTAAGCGTATTGCGAACGTATCAAATGCAATAAATTTTTTGCGAACACTTGAAACATTAAATCGCTTCTCACGAAAATTCATTGTGCTCGACTGTCCGATGGAGATGGCAAAGGAAAT
This sequence comes from Contarinia nasturtii, assembly GCF_009176525.2. Taxonomy (NCBI): domain Eukaryota; kingdom Metazoa; phylum Arthropoda; class Insecta; order Diptera; family Cecidomyiidae; genus Contarinia; species Contarinia nasturtii. The sequence continues at coordinate 3,738,031 of NW_022197544.1, forward strand.
TATTATCAATCATGTTCGTGATATTTCATTGGGAAGAAGAACCTACCATTACCTCCTAACTTCGTTGGTTTGTATTGATCTTGGCCACTTTTTTTCATCTTTGTCGTCATCATTTTCTTCTCTTATTTTTACTGTTTCTGTGTTCGGTTTCTTTGGGTGCTTTTTTCGGAAGGGGGGGAGGTGAGGCGATTTTCTGTATTCGGTTAGTGTGTGTATACACTCTTTTTTTTATATGTTATTTTTATTCGTAGCGCAATAAAAATGCATCGTTTGCACACAGGCTTTTGGGGTGGTTGGAGAGCAATAAATAGAAGAAACAAATTAAACTCCTTCGATTACGGGGCGTATAACGAGCAAAAATATCGTTTCGAATTTCTTGCTAACAAAGCAAAAGTATAAAATCCAGGACATTCATTTCTTCTCTTTGCTTTTGCGTAATTTTTTTTTCTTCTTCTTCTTTTCTCCTTCGTCTTCGGCGTATACATATGGGTCTATATAATGTTGGTTGGGTCTCGATGTCGTGCATTCTTTTTCCATTTGAAAACAATAGGATGGACACGGTTACTAGACTAAAAGAGTGGAAGAAGAGATGGAGTGAAAACAGTTTTCGTAACCACAATCAACACCACATATGTGATGCCATCTGAAACTAAAATTTAATGCTGAATATGCATCTTTTCGTTCACAACGCCAAAAGTTAAAGTGTTTCTTCGGTTTCATAACGTAAAATGCCATCCATTTGCAATTTATTTGCAATTTACCGAACGAAATCGTGTATGGAAAGAGAGGAAAGAGTACAATCAACAGTGAATCGAAAAAAAAAAGAGTCGCCAGCACCAAAAGCGACATCAGCCGCGTACAGTTATAGAGAAACAGAGCATGATGCACGGAACACAGAAACAGAGAAAAAGAGAATGTGAAAGAGAGAGAGAGACGAACCTTGCTCTCGTGCACAAAACGATTTATGTTGAGAGCTTTTGAATTGCAGTGACATTTAATACTATTTGTTATGGTTTATGGTCGTAAAACAGGTAATGGATGATCGATGGGAAGCGGAAGTAAGTGAATTCGGTGCAATTAACATAACTGGATTTCGTATCATTGACGACAATCGACGATATGTGCAAGAATTTTTAGACGGATGGAAAAATCTTGATCCAAACACATCAATCGGTGCTGGCAAAGAATCTATTTCGGTGAGTTTGTACTTCTATCATTTTCTATCTGATCTGAGTATATTTTCAAAGCAACATTTTCTCGTTGGAGATGCGCTTTGGAAAAAAAACCTCTAAATTCAAATTAGTTTTAAAACACAAAAAAAATTCAACAGGCTCAAGCAGCACTGATGTATGATGCGGTTTTCGTTCTGGTCGAAGCATTCAATAAATTACTTCGAAAGAAACCCGATCAATTTCGTAGCTATACGATGCGTAATCGTATGGGACTACTACTTTCGCCCGTAACAAATGTATCCAATGCAAATGCAACCAACAATACAAATGTGAATCGTGTGCTCGATTGCAACACTTCAAAAGGTTGGGTTAATCCATGGGAGCACGGCGACAAGATATCTCGATATTTACGCAAGGTATGCTTATAAACACAAATATATACAGAGCTATAGTGATGTGCATGTATGTTTTTCGCATTGAATCAATATTTCGGTGCAATAATTTACGAATTTCGAAATTCGCATGTTTTTTGTTTGTTTGTTTATTTTCAAAAAGGTCGAAATCGAAGGCTTGACTGGCGATATTCGCTTCAATGAAGATGGTCGCCGTGAAAACTATACGCTCAATGTTATGGAAATGACGGTGGATAGTGGCATGGTCAAAGTAGCCGATTGGTCGGATCAATTTGGTTTTGTATCGACAAAACAACACGGTGCTGGCGATCGTGTACAAGCACGTATTGATTACGAACGGAATCGCACTTATGTTGTTACAGCAATCATCGAAGAGCCATATTTAATGTTACGCAAGGGAAAACCCGGCAAAGTACTCGAAGGCAATGAATTATATGAGGGCTATTGCAGAGACTTAGCCGATTTAATTGCACACAAATTGGGAATCAATTGTATGTATCGTTGATTGTTGAATTGAGCTTCAGTTCTGATTATAAAGTCGAAAATTCAAGCATTTTCTTTGTTTTTCTTTTTTTTGTTTTTTTTTTTCATTCAATTGGTCATAAATTCCAAAAAAAAAACAAGATGTGCTGCGTACGGTAAAAGATGGTTCATATGGCAGCGAAAATCCAAACGAGGTCGGCGGCTGGGATGGCATAGTTGGTGAATTGGTTCGACGAGTATGTTATCGTTTCCGTTGTTGCAAAGCGTTCAACAAAAATTCAATCTCTTTTAATGATAAAACCTGATTAATTTTGTCTATTTTAAGGAGGCTGACATAGCCATCGCCCCACTGACGATAACATCCGAACGCGAACGGGTGATTGACTTTAGTACGCCCTTTATGAATCATGGCATTTCAATAATGATCAAAAAGCCAGTGAAACAAAACGAATCGTTTTTCAGTTTTATGAGTCCATTGTCAAAGGAAATTTGGGTAAGAGTGCTTTATTTAAATGAAATTCACCAATTGATGCCCCGAAAGCTAAAACAGTAAATTGATATCCTTTTTGTACAAATCACGAAATTCCTTTAGACACTCATTTTCCGCTGCTTTTTTCAAACTCCTTTTCTCATTCTTCTGCCATTTTCTCTTTCAATTTTCTTTTGTCGTGTTGCCGCTGCTGCTGCTCGTGTGCGCTCGTAAATTTATCGGTGTGCTGCTACATTGTGTGAATGGGTTTTGGTTGAATTTGGCCAAAAATCAGGTTTGCATTTTATTCAGTTATGTCGGCGTCAGCATTGTTTTGTATATTGTTAGCCGGTTTTCGCAAAGTGAATGGAGACCAGTGCAAATAAAAGGTATGTATGTCGATTGTGGTTGAACATTGTCTACAACCAAATTATATAAAATGAATTTAAAGTTGGTATTGCACGCAAAACTGCAAAAACGCATTATATGCCAAACAAAAAGCTCTGCAACCAAAATGAAGTTCATTTGACTATATTTTATTCATATTAAATCAAGAAAATTAATTTATTTCATCTGAAAATAAATTCGGAAAATGTCATATAAATTTGAGCATCATGGTTCCACCACACGTTGTTCACTTTGATCTCTCTCACAAATAATTACACCCCTCCCACACACAAACACACACACACATGCAATTCATGTTTGTTTGCATTTTTTTTTCTTGTTTGATTTTGATAGGAGATTCATCGATTACCATACCACCATTGTCGACAACAGCATCGTCGCACGTAATGGCCAAAATGCCAAACAAATTCAGTTTATTGAATTCATTTTGGTTTGCATTCAGTTCGTTGATGCAACAAGCAACCTATGCATCACCATTGAGTTTGTCCGGCCGAATAGTTAGCGCCGTTTGGTGGTTTTTCACATTCATTTTAATATCGTCATACACAGCTAATTTTGCGGCATTGTTAACAATCGAACGAATGACAACACCAATTAATTCAGTCGAAGAGTTGGCTGCACAGCGTTCCATTCAATTTGGCACATTGCACGGCAGTTCAACCATGGCATTTTTTAAGGTAAACAAATATAGATTTTTTTTTTCTTCGATAAAATTTAGTGTGTTTTCATTTTGATGTCAATTTGGTTATTTTATGTCAAATATTTTGTTGATGCTTACGATTTTACTGTGAATGTGAATATGTGTAATATATTGAGCGCAATGAATTTTGATAATATGCTGGTCGGATCGAAATTCGTCTGCTTTTGACGTTGATACCATGACGGCAGCCTTTGCCGCTTGACTTTTTGGTGATAGTCGCTAAATTTCTGTGTCAAAGCGAATACATCGTTATTCGCTATTTATTTCTGTTCTTGTTATTCTTATTTTTACTACTGTTGTTGTTGTTGTACGTTACAGTTTACTATTTGCCGTCATTGCTTCCCTTGTAGCTGATTAATTGTGCTCTTTTTCGTCGACAAAAGAGCGCACCATTTCGCAGCCAATAGATTGAGTAGATAGCAAAGTTTTGTCGTTTTTCAAATGCAACGACTACGAAATATTTCATTTCCATCTGCCTCCCTACTATGTGCTTATCCCATATTTTTCGTTATTCGTTGATTGTACTGCTGTTGACACCTTATTTATTTTACGCAATTTTTTCCCTCTTCAGCACACTGTTCATTTCTTTTGCACACTCTCTTTATGCCTATTTTTATTTGCTCTTTTCTGCATTTCATATTTGTTTGCGCCTATGTTTACCATGCACAAATAAAACCTCTCATCCTCTCTCTTTTTTTTGCACACATACAAGTGCTGAAAAATCCAATGCCGATCATCTGACATACCGGATAGCAGAAATGAGACAAAAACAAAACAACAACAAAATGTCAGAGAAAAAGACGAAAAAAATTCAAATGAAAAAAGTTTCTGCATATAAATTTGGTCGAGATGAAGTCTTTCCATCGGTATGTTTGTGGTGTTTGATGTGTCATTGCAGGCATTTTATATCGACGCGCCCGCTATCCAACGACCGAGAAGAAATATAACTGTAGTTTGTTGTTTTTGTGACTTGGCTTCATTGCTCTATCTACTTCTCTTTCCCTGAACTTTTTTTTCATCACACTCTATTTGTTTGTTACGATTGTATTTTTCTCTAACTTTCTTTGCCGCAATAATAAATTGAAATATGGACTGTTCTTGTTTCGCCAGCAAAGAATTCAAAGTAACAAACAAAACTGGGAGAGAAAATGAAAATTAGGTAGCATGCATACATTACTGGCTGGAATTGAATCGTTTCTCTTTGCGCCGTTTGTACAGTGCAGGCCAAAAAAATATCCTTTCTACACTTTTTCACTAACTAAAGCTTGAAAATTGATGAAAATGTTGAATTTAGTTGGGTTTTTTCTTGTTCGAGCAAATGTCTCAATATACTGTTCTTTTGTATTTGAAAAAATAAAATCAAATCAAATTCGGCAATTTGCTTATAACTTTTTCGGCAAGAGAGTAAATCACATATTCCGAAATAAATGCTGAAACTTTTAGTCTGTAGTATACATTTTTGTGTAGACGTCGCTGAACAATTCATATTAGCTTCCGTCTAATGAAATTCTTTGGACGCGCATTCGTCACGTTTTTTTGGCATTTGTTTTTGCAACAGCATCAACATCGTCAGCAACAAAAAGAAACAAAACAAAATAATAAATTTTTATTGATGTTGTCACCTGAAATTCGTTACATACCAAAATAAAAACCAGTCTGATTCACATTTATTTATTTGTCGTGTCTCTTTTTTTCTCCGTACATTTGCCATTATAAAAACAAATATTATTTTCTCAACAGAAATCAACGATTCCAACATATTCGAAAATATACGAATACATGGAAAAACATCCTGAAGTAATGGTGCATTCGTACGATGAGGGTGTACATCGTGTGCGAAATAGCAACGGAAACTACGCGCTTTTGATTGAATCACCGAAAAACGATTACATCAACGAGCGTGAGCCTTGCGATACAATTAAAGTTGGCCAAAATTTGGATAGTCAAGGCTTTGGAATTGCCACCCCACTCGGCTCTCCACTGAGGTAGGCATATTATTCATTGTTTTTCTCATCAAAATACTGTTTCAAAAACAAAACGAAAATAAGATGATGCGAAACAATGTTGACCGAAAATTCGGTCGATATGTTATGACTTAGATTAAGTTTGAAGACTATCAACAAAATAGAATGCTAAAAGAACAAAACGAATTTCGCTCTCTTTTTTTCTCTGTCTCTCTCTTGCTCTCGTTCACTATCGTCGGTTATAGAATGCCAATCAACTACATAATTTTATCTTTGATGGAATCGGGCGAATTAACTAAATTGCAAAATAAATGGTGGCACGAACAAGCCAGATGCAGTGCAAATAAAAAGACAACGCATGATATATACACCAGCGACGGTTTGGCACTGAACAATTTGGCTGGCATCTTTTTCGTGTTGATCGTTGGTTTGATATTGTCGCTATTTGTGGCAACGATTGAATTTTGCTTTAAGCAACACGATCCCATGAAGCAACATCAAAAATTCAAAACAAAACCGGCCACAACGACCGCAATGAACACAATACAGGGTAAACCAAAGCTAACCATTCAAGAGCAACGCGATTTTGATAATGGACGTGTAACGGTAAGTAGAATCGAAGCCGCGTGTCTCACATTACCATAGACCATACAAAATCATACGCGTTTCACAAATCAACTCACTGAAATCACCATGGATTTTCGTTTTATTTTTTTATTTTATTTTATTTTTTTTTGTTACTTTCGGCTCTTTTGACGTTTTCATCATTTTTTTAAGCTGACTGTGGCTTAAGCGCATTTACGTTGCTTCATCCCCAGTCTTCATCGAAATTTTCATATTTTCCTTTTATTATACAATACAATATATTTCATAGTCTCATTTTGCCGTTGACGACCGTTCATCTCTCGTAATTTTTATTTATTCTCGCCTTTTAGTATTATCCATCGAATAATCAGGCTACACATTTTGAGCCTGATGTGATGCAAATCAACAGTCACGCAACACTGCCGCCACCACCACCATCTGGTCATCAAGGTCATCAAGATCCACGTATAGTTCGGCCATCATGCGCCAACAATACAATACGTCGCATCATGACAAATAGTCGTCAAGAAATGGAAAAAGTACTCAACGATACGTGATAAGCATAGGTCAGCAGTGTAGATAAAGTGAACGGCAGCAATATTTCTTTTTCAACATTGTTTCATTAGCAGAAGCGTCTTTCTTCTTTTTCATTCGCTCTCTTTCTTTATTTTTCTTACATTCTTTTTCATTTACTGCTATTTCATTTTGAAATGCGATACATTTAGCACTTTAACTGTGGAACTCTCTCTCTCTCTCTCATTCTCTCTCCCCCTTTATAACTTTTGCTCCTCACTTTCTCTCTCACTCACTCACTCACTCTGTCTGTCTGTGCATCTTGCTCGATCTCATGCAACACCGGTTGTTTGTCGGTGGATTTGGTAGCGCGGACACGAGCGCGAGTATGCAATAATAACGCACAATGGCAAAAGCTATAAAAGAAAGTTAACTTGAAACCGGAACAGGCTTGTGTATCTGACTCTATATTGCTTTCTAGCTATCTCTCTTTCTCTCTATCCCGTTTATTGTTTTCGTTCTTCTTCTGTCGCATTATTTTCATTGCTCGCTCCTTTTGCCCGTTCGTCTGCATTCTTCTTCTCCTTCAATTTTTATTTGTTCCTATATATTTTTTTGTGTCGCTTCTATCCGAACGGATGTTTACGTAATTTCATTTGAAAATGATCCGTAGACATCTATCTCGTTTTATTTTGTTTGTTCATCCGTTGTTTTATTAAATTTTCGACAAGTGATCCAAGGTGTCTCCTACACTTTTTTTTTACTTCTCTTCGCCGCACTTCAATATAATCACAACTTGAAAACTCGATGCTCTCTATCCTTATTAACTAAAAATAGCTACAATTTAATAAAAAAAAAGTAAAACCGTTTCGATGGCACAGCATACACACTCGACAAACACACACACACACATACGCAATTCAAGCAGCACCACTCAAGTCGCGGTCTTCTTGCAAATATTGAACTGATTTTTCGTTGTGTGTTTGTCTCTTTTTTTTCAGCTCAGATGATAAAATGAGAAAAGAAAGAGAAAACAAAATAAGAGAAAAAAAAATTAAACGAAACTGTGATAAATCAATTGTGTAATAATTATTATCAAAGCTCCATAGTTAATTAAAGTGTATTAAGAATGATTTTAGTTTCATTTGTCGTCATAAACACGCAATTTATCATACATTTACACACATTCACAATACACATGCATTTATAAACGGCCATTGACTTGATTGATTTGAGAGAATATGTCTAAAAATATGATTTTGCTAACAAGATTAATTGTTAACAATTTATAAAGTGAAAATTATTTATTATATCGATGAGAATAAGTATTGTATATTCATATTCAAAATATTGAGCATTAAATTTGCAGCAGAGAGTACTTATTCACACGCACATTTCTTGATTGAATGCCAAATGGTTTGGCATGAGAAGATGCAAAATTACGACAAAAACAATGTTTGCAAGTATGCACGGTGCATGCTGTACATTGCCCCACATTAAATTTGGTGTGTCGTATTCGTTGGATTTCAGACAAAACCATGATGAGAATAAACAATAACTTTAAGTCTTTGATATGCACGTAAGGTTATTTCAAAAGTGAGCGACACCCCGCGCGCGCACATACACACACGCATACATGCACTGATTCATCGGGGTGCATTTTTATGAAGTCAGTTTTTGTTTTTTTTCTTTATATATCGATGTTTAGCTACGTATTTCTGTGTGTTCTTTCCCATCATCGCCGATACGTATCAGCCATGTAAACACAGAAATATGCAGCTTTATTTCATGTCATACATTAACGGGAAAAAAAAAAACAAAAATATCAAGTAAAAAAAACATAAGAACGAGGAAAAAACGTATTAGATTAAGAGTCACTTTTCTTCTTTAAACCGTCTTAAACTTAACCTGCATTTGTTAAACTTACCAATAGTGTAGTCGTCGAATAAGGGAAAAAATCACACCAGAACGACGTACAACCGATTTTCAGACATTTGATGCAGAAACTTAGAAAAACACATAGTTGATGGGAAAACTAACAAGCTAAATACGAAAAAAATTTCATGTAGTAAGAATCAGTCCACAGTCAATAGACAGTTAGACACACATTGAATCGATGCAATTAGCGAAAGAGAGTGAACGCAAAAGAAAATCACAACCAAAAACAAGATGTTGAACATTATTCTTAGCTCTGAAAATAAATGTTGTCTAATTGATGATTAAGAGAGTTAAAAAAAACCGATAAGACATAAGAATATGAAATTACTAAAACATAATTATGTATGTAATGTATTGATATCATAAAAACGACAACTGAAGTCACCATTCGTCATAAATAAATATAAAATTATTGATGAAAAACATATAACAATTGGTTTTGATTTTACGAGTTTTGAACATGTTTATGACCCAGGTAAAATATAAAATACGTTGATATTTTCATTAAATTTTATTTTTAACATTCTTCAGTTTGGAAAAGTCACAAATTATTACGATTCTGTTAACACGTTTTAACAGGGGCTCAGAAGTATTTTTTTTATTTGTGTTTAACCACGGATATTTACACATTTTTGATAGTACTGTAAATATTCGTGATTATCGTAAATATACAATAATTTGAATGGCTGTAAATTCCATTTGCAAAATCAAATTGATTCAAGTTATTAAATAAATATACATTTTTTCCTATGAAATATTAAAAACAATTATTAATTTTATTTTGTGTTATATGTGTTGTATATTCACAAATAATCAGCGCTGTTATAGGCATTACGGAGGTGCGAGCACTTTTCTTGTAAGTGCTTCTCTTTCTTGTATTCAGGTGCGTCACTTGAAATATTAAATGGAATAAGTGCCGTCACACAATAGTATCCGCACTTCTTCGGTGCCAATGACAGCTCTGCAAATGATCACATAAATTTTGGAAAATTTGCCGTCATAGACTCAAATCATTAAAAAAAAACTGTCTTCATTTGAAGATTTCTTTTGAATTCCCAAGCCCTTTCATTTGTTTTATGGAATGAAATCAATTAGGACGATGGATAACATTAACCCGTCTATGGATTGAATTCAACAGTTTAGTTAGTGCTTTCTAATTTATATTTATGATCTATGGCGCCATCTAGCGAAATGCAATTCATCCGGTTTTTTCACATAAATTTTGGTTTCATGCCGTGATTTCAACTCCAGTTTTGAATTATTGAATTGCAATCATTTTTAATTTTTAATCATTTTTCTTTACTAACGATAAAAAAAAGCTTATCGAAACCAAATTAAAAATCATTTTGTTTCTATATGATTTTTTCAGCTTTCAAATCAACACAAGTTTCAAAGTCAATAAGTAAACAATTTTGTTATTCATTTTCGTAAATTAAAAAATCGAATGCATCAATTGTGACTTCATAATGAATTCATGAAAAATGTGGCCAAAAAGGATAGAAACTCGAAGTAAAAAAGAAGGCTTCAATATCAAGAGACATTTTTTTATCGTCTAGATTTTTACCCTTTTTATGTCTGAAGATAAAATCTCATCATAACATTTAATTGAGAGTTTTCCAAGAAAATTTGAACCAAAGTACTTCGTAATATTCGTATTCGTTTGAAGTAAGGTTTTGGTTTTCGTCGAAAATAACTCGATTGATGTTATATTTAATAAAGTTGTAAGTATGAAGGCAAAAAAACAACACTTTTGAGTTGCATTGACGAAGCTTGGGTCCGACACCGTATGAGAAAAAAACCGAGACAACCCAAATGCTTCATTGGCATTCGAAAAGTCAAAGAACTTTAAGATAAGATGCATGATGAATATCAAGATGTGAAATATTTAAATAATTTTTCTTCATTTTTTTTTTTATTTAATAAAATTATGATAATAGTTGAGTGGTTTTAATAATCAATTACATTCAAACTTATATCGATTATTTCATATAATTTGCTTTGTGTTTTCATTTCTCTTTTTGCTTTCATTCGCTTCACTTATTTAGATATTTATATATAGATTTATATTGATTTCATACAAGCAGTACAATGGTTTTGCTTATTGCTAAGAAAAACCTTAACTACTATGTTCTGCTCATTAGACATTCATTCAATTTATTAAACATTGATTATCTTCCGTTTTCTCGCCTTCTTTAAACGATCAATGCCATTTTACGCGCTTTACTTAGTTTCCTAATTGTAATGCTATCATTTTATGTATAATTAGATAATCTTCAATATAATATATATTTTATAAAATTTTCTCTGGTTTTTCTACACTTTTCTTCATTTTTTTTTTTAGTTAGTTTTGTGTTGAGTGTTTCGTCGAGTTGCGATGAGCAGCGAAAAGGATAGGTGTGGTGTTAATGGTGACGGTCGTTTGATCGAAACGATCCACAAATTAAAATTATTATTTTTTTAAAATTTTGTATTTTATTTTTGTACAAAAAAAAGCGAAAAATTTTTTTTCCTTCCATTGAATTTCTTTAAAAATATAATAACAAATGAAATCGTTTGGGGCGCAACAAAATGATGCAATCATTGGATTGCAATAAATGATTGGAACAAAGATAAACACATTCCTATTTGGGCTTTTTTGCAACAATATTGGTAATTCAACAATTTTTCGTTACTCTTATTCATTTATTATAAGAAAAGAAGAAAAAAAAAACGGTAGCCTTGGGCATTATAATAGTGTGCACTGTTTAAAATTAAAAGAGAAAAAAAAATCTTTTCATAAAATGAGATTGTGAGTAAGCAAACGAGAAAGATGGAATAGAAGACATACGACACGTAGAAGGGTGAAACGCCACAAATCAATGCCCTAAAAATGTACACTTTAAAATCCAACACGATACGATTTATAATCAAACAAAAGCAAAACCCTTTCACTTTGTACAACAAATTCACCAATAAAACATATTTTATATATTATAGTGTGTGTATTTTACATGCTAATAAACGTCGCTTCAATTTCCATCCATTCGATATGAAGAGATGATGTTTAGTATGTGTGTGTGTTTTTTTTTTGGCTCTTATGTAAAGCGCATTTAATTTAAATGAACGGCAGATGAAAATCGCGGCAACCGTCTATTAGCAGGCATATTTAAAATGATGACCGAAAAAAGTGTGTAATAAAATATAGCTAATTAAAATTAAAAACAACAAAAAATTATACACATATGATAAAATAAATAAATAGGTTATTAAATTGTCAGGATCATTTCAAAACATTAACAGAACCATTGCACGAATTTGCCCACATGCACTTTGAAATCAATAAATAATCATTTTTTACAACATTTTTTTTTGTGTGTGTGTAAATGCACTCACAGTGCATATAAATGGAATTTCATTGTAATGTGAAAAAAATTCTCTATGTATTTGCAGTTATGTTCTGCTTGTGTTTTTTGTTTGTGTGCCCGAAATGTCCTGCAATATTTTTTCTTTTGTTTTTAGAATGCTCCTCCCCTATTGTTTTTCTACCGTAATACTTCAACTATAAAAAAAAGAGACATTTGGTATAATGGTTACATGGTTTTTCTTCGAATGCCTGCTAACCACAGCGGCTATTGTGTAAGCGTGCCGATATGGTGTGTATAAACATGTGTTTTATATTGAAAGAGAAAGAGAGATGAAAAAAAAATACAGCGAATGGTGAAAAATGAATATTGCTTGCAAGCTGTTGATTTTTTTTCTATGAAAATGCTCCTACGTTAAACGTTATACGAGTTTTATTTTTTTTTTAATATAAAATTGTAAAATATGAATTTCAACTTAAACAAAAATAATTGCCAAAAAAATACAATTTAAAAAAAATATAGATATCCCAAGAAAACAAATGTTAGATTAGTTTTATGTGTAAAAGCAAGCCAATAAGCTACGATGTGTTTGAATTTGGGTGGTGTTTTTTTGTCATAAAATGTTTGTTTTTCTTTTCTCGTTTGATTAAGCCTTATAAATTCATATTTAACATCTTCATTTTGAAACCTAATCTCTTAAAAATGCTTGGCATTTTGTTTAGTTTTGTGAAATAAAATGTAAATCGTTATCGATTCATCTTAGAATTTTGGTTGTTTTATCTCTGTGGAAAAAATTTACTAACTACAAATTCTTGGTCATAACTTTTTTTTTCTTCGAGAGCACGAAATCGTACTTTTAAAGTAACATGCGACGGCTTAGCTTGCGCTTTACTTCAGAAGCCGCTTTGCCAACCGCCACTCCTGAATTCATATTAGTACATTTCTCACACCAAATCAAACTACAGTAATTTCGACAGGAGCTGGTCTGTCAGTAGCGATTTCATGCTCGATTTTTTTCTTTTTCTTTTCTACAAATAACGTGTTAATTGAATATGTTGTTGTGTATTGCAATGTAGTTGTGTTGGTGTGAGTTGTTTATGTTTATGGCCATTGGCATTTAATAAAATCAAAAATTGAATATAATAGAAGCGTATCGCCCTGAATCGAAATCAAAAAGATCAATTGGACTGAAACTTAAGTTAAGATGAGTTCAGTTAAGGATAAACGAAAAAAAAAACGCGAAAACATAAATGAATGCATTTGTTGGTGTGGTGCTGCAACATTTTCTCAATCCTCGAAACGTGTTTATTTGTCAGCAATGTCAGCGCTTGAATTTGGTGTTGCACTTTGTGATGTACTGTCAAATGAACGATCGGCATTATTGTTTGCGCTATACTTTAATTTAACACCAAGATTTTCACGCAGTTCCGAAATTTCGGCCGTGCCTTGCATCAAACGTTTTACGCCACGCGGCAAACCACGACACGATGATAAATTAATTGAATTTAAATATCGACAATTGCTTAATATCTCTTTAACTGCCTCCAGTGAAACCGATGAACCGCACAAATTTAAATGACTGCAATTTTAAACGGAAAATTTATACGTTAAGAAGCGATCAATGAACAAATGAATTGAATTAATACACAGAAAATACATACTTTAGTGGAGATTCATCACCTTTCTCAGCAATGGCCTTGATTGCATTGTCCAATGGCTCTTGCACATTTGCCCATGCCAAATCTAATTCAGTTAAACTATGAGCCCATTTAGATGCGATCAATTCCAAACCCGAACTACATGAGAACAACAACAACAACAAAAAACCATTACATTTTCACTTATCGATGTGAAGCGGTCCAAAATAATTTACCCAATATCTCGTGTAACCGAACATCCGGATAAAAATAGATGCTTCAAATCCCATGTTGGTAATCGAATCAATGTGTCATGTGTCAAACGGGCACAACCTCTAACATCTAACAACTTTAATTTTGTACTTGTCTTTAAAATTCGCTGCAAAAATTCATCGTTCATGAGTCGCGATTCATCGGCTAGCGATGCAACTGATAACTCTTCCAATTCTGGAAAACCCAGCGATTCCATCTAGTTTTTTTTTTAAAAAGAAAGTCAAAATAAAATATATAAATATAATATTATGAATTTAGACACTAATTAGAGATAAATTTCATGTTTTTCGGGAGGAGGGGAGGTAAATGACTGGGTATATGATGGTTATAAATTTGCACTAACCTGTTCAACAAGCGTTGCTGCACTCAGACTAATTTGTGAATTGGTTATTCTCAATACTTTCAGATGTGAACATCCTTCTTGCAATTTTTCGATGTGCAGAACTCCATGAGATGCAGCAACTGTGCTCACATTCGATAAATCCAATAAGCTCAAGTTCGGACAATGTGTCTGAAATTCGAATGGAATGAACACATTTTAAATTATTCCAAAAGAAGTTTTTCAATTTGAAAAACACAATCAAACAAGAATTTGATACATACCGATAGTGCTGTGATAAGTTGAGGTATTCCAGCTAGGCGATTATGTGCCAAATTTAAATGTGTTAAACGACCTCCAAGCGATTGTATTGCACTGCATAATGATTGTGGACCCACAGCCGATCTATTTGGATTCAATTCCAACTAAAATAGCAAATTGTAGGAAAAATTTCATTTTTTTTCTATTGTCGATTCGAAAATATCATTTGTAAGCTAAATTGAATAAAAAAACCATACTTACATTTACTGAGCTTAAATCGATTCGTTGCAATGACTTGAACTCTTCAACCAAATAGGCTAAATGATCACCCGTAAATTCCTTCCAACCGGCAAGCGAAATGGCCTCTAGATTCGGACAAGCATCTAACAAATGATCTAATACACACTCAATATTTGTCACCTTCCAATTGGCTAAACAAAAAATTAAGGAACATAAAAAATAAATAACATAATTTGAAATTCAATAAATCAAGGAGCCTTAAAAAATTTCGATCATACCTAAATTAACATCTTTGCACCATGTTAGATGTGTGGCAATGATTTGTTTCAAGTTGATTTCGCTGCGATCCTTTGCCCAGTTCGACAAGTCCAATGTATGCCAGAGTTGTGATGATTGTGAAACGCGCCTCCACAGTGTGCACACCCTGCTAACATTCACCATAATTGGTAATGTGCCATATTGATTGACAGCTTCTTCGAAAATTTTCAATAGAACATGTTCGGGTATATTATTGCCCCATTGGCTTTGCTCATCTGGTTCGGTATAATCGGTGGCCGTGTTCGTTGTTTGCTTTCGATTTCTATGCTTTTCGGTGGTTGTATTATTGTTCTTTCGTCGTTTCTCATAGTCCGAATCATCACTATCGCTGGTATCCTTGGCCCTTGATTTCCTTTGTCTTTTGCGCGTTGTTTTTGTTGATGTGCCAGTAGCTAGTGGTGACGCAATGCCAGCCGTACCAGGAGATCCAATTGCTGGAATCGATGTAATTGATTGTTTTTTCTTTGTAGATCCAGTACCACTACTGCTCAATGCCATTGAAATTGGCGCTTCAAGTGATTTCTTTAGGCGAATTTTAATACCTAGGCATGGTTAGAAGAAAAACAATGGAATGTAATGGCAAAATTATCGAAGGAATGGAATTTTATATATACCCATCGTATTTTCACTCAGCTGACTTTGATACATTGCCACAAGAGCTTTGCGCTTCGGTCGTCCCCTTGAAGTTTTTGTTGCCGTTGATGCGGACGATTTTTTACTCGATTCAATGGCCATTGCAAATGATTTTGGTTTTCCGCCCGATGGTGATTTCTTGACGATTGATGTCGGTGACATGGATGATTGATCTAGTTTAATAATAACATCGAAAATGTAATAACCAAACAATTTATTTGATTTCAAAAAGTCAGATCGAATGATAAAAAAAGTTTACCAATTTGTGCACTTCCGTTTGATTTTTGTGTTTGAGAATTAGATTCGTCGGAGAACGGTGACAAAGGTACCGGCGAACAAAATGATTGTAACGGTGAACAGGATGGCGTTGTTGAATAGTTTGTGGCTTGTGTTGGTGTTTTCTTGCGATCGTTACGCGGTGAAACCGATGATGATGACACCTTCTTTTTGCTATACGTTCGAATGCTTTCTTTAAGCGCAAAGTTTCGTGTATCGTTCAAATTTTTATCGGAGGTTGGTGAATAATTCGAATTCATAACGGTTGAACCTAAGCGACTGCCATATTTGCTATCCATAAAGTCAGATTCATCATTTGAAAATGTATAGATACTGTCTACTGTAAGCAAAACAAAAACATTCAAAATATCGATGTATTGTGATATTGAATTATTTTAAATTACCGTCTTTATCTTCGGTATGTAATGGGGTTAGTGTTGATGTGGTTGTTGTTGTTGATGTTCGGCTTTGGCCGAGGTTCATTAAACTGGTCGGCAATAGTTCTGGTCTTTCCGTATGAAGATTCATCTTTTCTTTGTTTGTTAATATTGTTGATTTTTCTCGAAATTATTTGTATTTCGTTCAAACGTCACAGACGTGTCGATTTATTTGTTGCTGTTTTCTGCGCAGTATGTTTCATGTGCAAAAAGCACCTGATGTAACTTTTCAATTTTAACCCCTTTTTGTGAATTAAAATTGTCAACTTTTGCTATGTAGATTGTGGTTGAATGATTTTTCATTCAATAAATATTCGGTTCAGTTGGCATACAATTAACAGCTTTTATGAATGCATCAAATGGATTGAATGTATCCATTTTTGTGACGGTGATTGGAATCTGATTTCGTTTTTGAAGTGGAAAAAAAACAATTGGCTTTTGTTTTTTTTTTGTCTTCAAGTTCACTTTCACTCGTCGTTAAATCGTATACCGGACAAAAGTTTTGGTATTTCGAAAGTAACTGTTGACAGTTCTTTCTGTCTGTTTATTTTATTTCGCGTGTTATTCGTTTCCTTTCTTTTGAAATGTTTTGTTCGGTTTTGTACGGGTTGCATTAACCACTCACTCTCACTCACACACAAACAAACACTCACTAAAGCTCCTCAAACGTCAATTGCTCAAGGCTTTTACTTGGAATTTGACAGAGCGTTTGATGATGTATTTTAAATGGTTTATCCGCGCGCGCTCTATATGCACCCACACCGATTTATTGAAAAAAAGAAAATTAACACTTTTTATGCTTGGACCGGGCGCATCCGCGAAAAAAATACTCCAATAGAAAGCTCACGAATTGTTATTTTTCATTCGATTGATGCAGTTTCTGGTATAAAAACTCTTTCACTTTTCGCATATATTCTATTCACGTTTCAACAATTTATTGTGACTCCCGTTGAGAGTTTTTTGTTGTTGTTTTTGGTTCGGTTAGTTTGTTGAGGGAAAGGAACTTATACATACAAATCTTTCATACGCACACGATTATCATGATGCACATGAGTGTTTTGTTTACTTGTTTATTTGTTTGTAATTTCAAATATTGCAACAGAGAACTTTTTTTATCTACATTACCACTGTAGCGCCTTTTTTGTTATTTTCACTACGTACGATTGCACTATGTATTTGTGTTTTTTTTTTCTTATTTGTTATTTCAGCAAGTTTTTTTATTGATCCGGATGGGTCGGCGACAAATATTAACAATTGCACATTCTTTTCGTTATAAAGTGCGCTAAAATAAAGTGAAAATAGACGGAATAGATTAAAATACAGTTAAAGAGAAGCAACACAAATTAAAATAAACGAATAATATCACACACGCACATATATATAAAACATCATATTATATGCACGCACACGCGAAATTCACAAATCAAGCATGTGTGTTTGTGTGCATGTATATGCGACCGTGTGATGGTATGCATGTCAATACAAATGAAAGACACGAGAGAGTTAAACTACTTTTTGATTAGTTGCCACCGTCAATTCGTAAAACACTTGGAACACTTTGGTCTTATTTTTAATAGACCTTCTTCAGTCACCTTTAAGCACTAGCAATGTATATGGAAATGATTTTTGAATTGAGCGAGAAAAAGATCAAACCGTGTCCAAATCGTTATCAGAATACAATATTATTACTTCAATGTTATCGACTGCGTATTTTCGGGATTGGCTGCATCTCTCTCTCTCTCTCCACCCCCACTCTCGCTCTTTCTCTTTCACTTCTTTCTACCTACTTCATAAGTAGTTTTGCACTTGGCCATAAATTTTGTAAACATACATACATTCTCATATGCTCATACATTCACACAGAGTCCATTGCACGCACACACACATACACTTGTACGCAAACACATGTGTGCATGTGATATCAAACATCATTGTTGGACAACAACAAAAACATTTTATTCGAAAAACCGTGTATCGATGTACGTGTAAAATTGATAAAACAGTGCATGAACGAAACGGTGATGGGTAGTAGTGTTGCTTTTCGGCAACAATTTAATCAGCGCACGAATTGAAACGAATCAAAACCGAGACACACTGATGTTATTTATTGACCACATACATGTAGATTCGTGATAAACACGGCGTTTCTGTGGTGCTGTTGTCGCTTTTTTGTTACTTCATACTTTTCTCTCTACACGTCTTCTCATATATGCATAATGTACCGACAACAAATGATAAACAACAACATTGCATCTCAACCAAACCATATCAATACCAAACCTCATTCTGATAAATTCAATATATTGGTATTTTCGGTTGTTGTTTTTTTGTTTGTTTCAAACACATGATGATGATAAATTCCGTTGAATAGTTTCTTGTCGACTATCAACATTTCAGTATAGACTGTAACATTAAGTTTTTAGAATTCGATTTGGGAATTTCATTTGTTTTGTTTGAAGGTTACAAGAGTTTAACATGAAAAATGTGTCATTAAACTCTTCTTTATCTTGGATTTTGTTGTCTTGTCTTGACGACTTTTGAGCCCTTGAGCAATATGAACGATTCATGACAATTTGAAGTTCAAATTTTAAAATTATTTGTTATCTCACTCTGGGCTCAATTCTTGTGATACATTTCAATTGTTTGCATTCAAACGATTCAAAAAGCATGCCACTTTGTCGCGCACATATCATACGCATCTCTTTTTACATTTCGGCATTGGCTAGAATGTGCAATGTTCGATGAAAGTAAAAATAAAAACAGAATTGTTTGTTTGAAGGAAACGAAAAATGTATATATTGAAATTTAGACATCGCCGACACCGCGATAAAAATACATAGATAATTTCGGACAACCGTGCGCGAACATACACAAGACAACACAGTACTTGGGATTCAAAAGTCAGCAAGCACTTTAAGAACCAGCACTATTGAATCACGTAAACAACGGCACGTACACATGCAGGACACTGTCACACTCGCGCTCCAACACTCGATTCGATATCAACACACACACACGCACATACACATTCATACTGCACACATCCATGACACACACACACAAAAATTCACCTCTCGATAAATACATATACACGTCTATACATGTATAGTTGTTGTTTTTAGTTTACAGTTGACTCGAGAGGAGCAGCAGTAGCAGAGGCAAATAATAAAAAAAAAAAACTTGTACAAAATTTTCCATTTTGTAGGTCACTTCATTTAATCACCTGTATGTATTAGATATTTGGCTTTTGGCTCTTTTTTTCTCTTCCCTTCTCTTCTGATCTTGAATCATTGTCGATCGAATTCGAATTGGCTCTTTTTCCATCAAATGAAATGTTTGTTTACAAAATTCCCTTACATTGTTTTGTCATACTTTACATGAATATTGTTTTATTTCCTCATTGATGCGTTTGAATGTGTTGAATCAATATATGATTATCAGTGTGCATTCCAGTGCATGTACGAATGTTTCTTGGTGATGTTGCAATTGACTTTTATTGATTCAGATCAATTTTCAATAAATCGAACAAACGAAATGTGTTGAAGAAATGAAATAATATCGAAATTTAAAACAAAAATCGCGTCCGCATCAAACATCAAAATGAAAATATCACCAAAATATCGTTTTACACACGTAAACACACACGCACACATATATATGTGATAGACACACAATGACATATACATACACTCAACTCGTTGTCAATTCACATTAGAATAATTGTACATTTTAAAATCTACACAAACTAAAAATTTTTTATTCACTCTCATCGTTTTTCATTCGGATTTTATTTGCTTCAACCAAAATTTTATCCACACCAGGCTAACAATAATTTTTATGATTTTTATTGGATTGTCGCTTTCCGCCATGTTCAATGAAATTCAAAAAATCATTGAAGATGAAAAAAAGACAACGATAATTTCGATTGTTTTCTTTTGTTACGATTGTTGTTTTGATGTGAATGAATGGGTTTGCAAACACCGTCTTTTTCATTCAATTCCTATTGACTGTCGCGTAATTCCACTTGTAACAATTTTTACTGAACAAAATTTGCGTTTTCTTTACTTCAAATGGTTTTTATTATATCATTTTCACATTCTTTCATTTTTATTCTTTTTTTTAAACAATTATTTAATTATTTCAACACTTTTCCAATCACATTGCGCTCATACACATGCACACACACACACCAAATTCAAAACTTTCTATTTAAAAAAATACCTACCCGATGAATTATTGTTTTGGTCCAGAATATATTCTAATGCGGTTCTTCTTCTTCTTTCGAACGTATAATTCTTATAAGTATTTTCTTAAAAATTGAAGTCATTGAAGATTCACGATTTGTTCTGTATGAAACTTTGCTTCGCAACAGAAAACAAATTCTCGACTAAACGAACACGACTCTATTTACGTTATACATTCGTATTCATTGTAAAATGCAGAGCGATGTGATGAGAAAGGAAAAAAACATACATGTAAACCAAAATATTTGCTTGTTTTGCGCTTCGCATGTGTGTTAGAGTGACACAATCAAATGCATGGAAGTGGGTTGCAATGGCGCACTTATTGAAAAACAAGAAATTCATTTCGTTGAAAATCCACATTAAAAATGAAATGATTTGTCAATTAAAGCAAATAAATTTCGATGTATTATCTTTTTTCGGTGAAATATGTGTATATTTTTTCATTTTAGACGAAATAAAAAAGTCACATCACTTTTATCGGTGAAAAAATGTGAACAGAGGCACCCTAATATGTGTAACCGATATTTGTTTGTTTGTGTTTCGTCCGTAAATGGTCACTAATGTGTTCGGTTATCAGTGTGGTTGTGTGCGCAGGCTCTTGTAGTTGTATTACTCTCAATGTGTGTCGTTTTATTGTATGTTCGCTTTTATCTCTATCTTTCACATAAATCCGTCTCTTTCACTGGATCAACTGCATCTCTATCCCATATTTACTTGTACAGTCTTGATTCTTTAATTCTACTTTGTACAAGACAGATTTCGCGCTCTTTTTTCCAACTAAATGATTTGTTTTTAAAACCAAAAATATGGAAAATTTATGTTGAACGAAATTATAGAATTTTTTTTTGCAATACGTGATATAGTATTTTGTCTCGCATTTTTTTTCTATCTGCTTATATTCAAAATGCGACTTTTTCGTTTAATTTAATTTCAACCGGAATTCCCCTTCCATCCGATGACCAACAATAAATTGATTGGCGCAAATTAAAATACCGGAGGTTTTCAACTCAACAGCATTTCGCTCACAGTTCTTTTTTTTTTTTTGAAGTCACAATTTTATCATTGAATTAGTGAAACAAAATGATATCGTCAACACGTTTTGATTTTATTTAATTTGATTTTTTTGACACTTGCAAAAAAGAACATAATTTGGAAAAAATGAAAATAAAGTTTCAATAGAAAATACAATGTTTTCAAATGAAAAATATATTTATATATATATTAATGTTGGACAACATTTTTTTATATCATGCACGTAATATCATTTTTTATAAGATAAAAATGTAAATATTAATATCAATAATAAATGGTTTGAACTAAATTTCTACTAAATGTTGATACATATAATTTTGGTTTTGTGACACCGAAAAAAACCGCATCAATCCCAATTTTCTTCGGAAAAATGAACGCTTCCATTGAGACTATTGGTGTCATTTTCCTTGTTCGCATCATAATCATAATCATAGTCGCTGATTTCGGAGTCGTCGTTTTCGGGTAGTGCTTTTTCAACACAGTCATTTTCATTTACCACAAATTCTGCTCGAATGATGGTCCGAAGTTCATCGATATTGGCGACATCACGAACACAATGAAATATCTCCGTGATCGGAAATTCGCAAATGTTCCGTTCTTCATTCAAATATGTGTCCAAATTTCGATTTATAAAATAGTGAACATCGTCTATGATTTTTTCTTCATAGCTACGATCATCCTCATCATATGGAAATTTCTTACTAAATAGTAGTTTGTAATCAAACTTTTCAATCGGGAACACAACTTCTGAGTCGGTTACAACGAGTGGCGGTGCGATTCCGTCGGGTGTGTCTTCATTTAACAATTCCAACATATCTTTGCGAACAAATATCGCTGCTTGAGAACACTGTCCCAATGATTTATCGGCAACTTCAAATGGCAATTCACCTGCTCCAAATAAGCCAAAACGGTAGTTTGGATAACGGCAGCAAATATTGTGCGCCCTGTAAATGACAATATAATCGACACATTACAATAAAAAAATAATGGAAAAATATATTTTTGTTAATATTTACCAGTCTTTAAACTGTTGTTGTGTCCATTCAAATTTGTGATCTTCATGTCGAAATCCATTGCTAAATTTTGGCCTGCCAAACAAAGTGTTGAAGTCAGCGTTTGGTGTGGTGAACACAGCTATCTTTGGATTTATGAAACCAAAAATATTTTGCACCAAATTTTGCTCCGTTTCTGGATATACGTGTTCAATGCTAAAATAAATTTTAGATTTAAAAAAAAATTATTTTTGGAAATTTCATGAAAAAAATTGAGATTTGATTTTTAATTTAAATTTTTCAAAATTTTAATTTTCCAACGAATATTTTTGAAATAGATTTTTAAACTTCTTTTTCAAACTTACATTTCAATGCAAACAACGACGTCAGTAGAATGAAGACTTTCGTGAGGTGAGTCAACACTGCCACGATATACATCTATTACGAGCGGATATTTTCGCCTCGATAAATAGTCCCATGCCAGTGGAGAGGCCCGATCTTCGAATCTTTTCAGAAGTTCCTCGTCGATGTCAATCTATGATAATTATTAAAATACGTGAGGGTTTTTTTTTGTCTTGAAGTCGAATTTTTTTATAAAATATAAAGTAAAATTGAAATTAAACGCATATTGTTTTTTCTTCTTCAAATTAATAAAAAATAATTTATTTCATTTTCTCTTCTGACTTTTTTTTACTCAAAATGATTATAGATAACAATGGTAAAATTTCTTATTTTGTTGTGAAATTTTACAATTTGAAATTAATTCTTTTTTACTAATCGTTTGTTACATCACAGTGCATGTTTTGTTTTTTATTTTTTAATTCAATTGTTCTGATCTATTTTCTTATTTAATTTTATTCTTATTCTGTTCCAAACCAAAATCGCTCTGATTTTCTATACACAATGGTTCTGAGTACGGTTTGAATGTGTGGACTGATTTGGTAGTTTGGTTTCCATGTATTTAAATATTGATAAATACGTGCGACTCCAAATCGGCTCAGTTGACAAATGGCTAAAACGGCTGCTTCCTGAATCGATTTCCGTTGTGTTGCATTTAAACAGGTCACAAAAATGTTGATATATCCACTGATGTCTTCTTCAATTGGAAACGTTTTTACAATCGATCCAATGGTAAAAAGAATTGTGCAAATTGTCTCATCATGTTCAACGGTTGCATTTAAATTCATTGAAAATAGTTGATGTAACATTGGTAGAAGATGCTTTTCGATAATTTGTTTCGTGGCATATTCGTAATCTTTGCGCTTGGCAATCAAAATCAATGCATAGTCAACGTGTTGAAGACGTTTCATTCGAATGCATTCCATGCAATGATCGACAACACCATCAATTGGAAATAGTTTATCGGCAAAGAATCCATAGCGACGCTTCAGTGTGTGATACATTTCATTTTTCTTCAAAAATGGTTTGTCTTTTGCATTATCTGTGTATATAATGTTTGACAATGTACTCATTATGGCCCGAATCAATGGATCATTGTTGTGCTCAATTTCATTTGCATGCGGCAATACAAATGGATGTGCCATTATTGCAATAAATACCAATGGAATCGATGAAATTTTATAGTAGTAAAGACATTTGTACATGAAAAGTCTCACTTTGTCACGATTACTTGGCTGTTCGATGTCGACGATGGCAATATAGAAATGTGCCAAATTTGTTAAAATTGTAATTGGTTTCTCTCTTTCGAATGTGAATAAGCGACGTTCCAATTCAAATTGAATATATTTATTGAATGTTGGCATCAGTTTTGTAAGTCGTGACACCAGCAGCACACATTTTTGTAACGATGGCGGCAACATCGGTGCTGGCGGCGTACATTCAAATGTTAGATCTTCTCTTGTGTCTTCGACCACTTCTAAGATCGAAGTGACCAAATGCTTTGGCAATTGACTTAAACTTAATAATTTATCAATACACTCGGTTGCTGTTGATGATGACCATTCTTTTGCGAGGCAATACTTTTCGATGGCATTTCTTAAGCTGGCCAAGAGGTAACATTCGGCATTGGTAAAATTTGGCATCATCACCTCGTGCCGTGTGCTAAGCGTATAATTGTAAATAATTTGATCGAATGCTGATTCGGTGGAAATGTCATTGCCATCGTCGCTCTCTATGACCTCGTTGGCAAGTGTATCGAGTGGAATCATTGGTGGATTCAATGTCGATGTGTTCTCCTCGGGTTTTGGTGATGCTGGTGAATAATCATCAAAGTCAGGAATTTCATCGGCGTTGGACTCGGAGATTGGTAGGTCTTGTTGGTTGACATCACAATTATCTGTATTTCGATCGTTTAGAGTATTGTTGACTTCGGTCAATGTAGGCAAGGTCAAACACTCTATTGACTCTGATTCAGTGGGCTGAAGTTCATTATCTATCGGCAATTTGGGTTCACTTGGTGATTCTAAAAATTGGTGTAACGGCTCTTCTGGCTCTTCCGAATTTGGTTCTTTGCTATCAAATATTTCGCTGCTTTCATGCGACTCAATTTCCTTTGGTTGACTAGCCGATTGATGTGTCGGATCATGCGAAATATCACCATCGATCTCATTCGTATCGTCCATTGGCATAAGAGGTGCTGTTGATTTTGGTTCATACTCCAAATCCTTTATTGGTGACAACATTTCTGGTACCCGAAAAGACTCCAAAATTTCTTCGATTTGTTCATCTTCGTCGCTTGAATCGCCAAAAAGTGATTTCATCTGTTCGGCATTTTCGGCCTTCACCTGAAAATAGACAATGAATTTAACAAAATGTTCAAGAACAACATTTACCCTATTATTTACCTTGTTCGTTTTCTTCTTTTTAACCGCTAAATCTTGGTTGGTGGTCTCGATTTTCCGCTTTGGTACTTTGAACTGAACATCATCACTGTCGTTAAATACTGAACTGCTGCGATTATTTAAATGTAAATACTCTCGATGCGCTAACGGTCGTTTAAAAGTTGTTTTCAATTGATTATTGTTGGTTTTCTTTTCACATTTATTCGAGATGATTGGTTCGTTTGGTGTTTCTTTTTCGATTCGTTTCACTTGTGACTCGATTTTGGATTGGCAGTTTTCTATAGTTTGTGATACCATATCCACTTTTTCAATTGGCGTAAAGACGTTTTGTTTTTTCGCACCCATTGAACAACTGCTATTTTCATCAGGTAACGGCGAATAATTGCTTAAATTTCGAATTTGACTAAATACAATTTTATCACTATTATAGCTCTCCATTGAATGCATTGAGTCACGACTGTGGTCATCATTGCAATCGATGCCTTTTGCACAATGCACATCATTCAAGTCATTATTTTCAATTGGTTTGCGATACATTCCTTTTTCCGTGATTAGATTTTGTATCATCCGGATATGGTCGAATTGTTGTTCGTCAACACTTAGCATATTTCCTTGTCCAGCAAGCATTCGGCACAGAACATCGCCGATAATTTGCCAATAATGATGAAATTGTGAATTTAATTGAACTGTATCATCTGGTATCTGTGACAATGGACAAAATGGGCTCGGCGATGCACATGGTGATGGATTTTCTTCCTTTTTCACTTCATAAAATTGTTCCGATTTCGTTCGTGCCCGTACGTAATTAACACGTTTCCGTACATTATGGATGTGCGTAAGTGTTCCTTGTGTTCGACAGTTTTTGGCCGTCGTTTGTGTACCGGCTGTTGTGACTTTTGACGCATTTGCTTCGCGAATTGGTGATAAAAGCAATGGATGCGGAAGCATTCTGTTCAATGCCGATTCAATACACAATGTGCTTTGTTCGTTGTCCGAATCCATATCGGTGTTTGTAGATGATTCGGTTGTCTGTATAAAGGTTGATGTGCACGTGGATCTTGTTGTTTTCGATTGTTGATATTGTGTACCTTTTTCACATGTGATTGGTTTCGGTGTGGCATCACATTCGAATGGATCGGTTTGTGTTGCAAATGTTCGTGTTGTTTTTGTTGTTTTGCTTTTATTATCCGCACCAGATTTTCGACGTTGTTTCGATGGGCTCTTCCAATCGAATAGTACACCATTTGTTAGTAAATATTCTTTGACTGCTGTGCATTTTCGTGTTAATGCAGTATTTGATAATTGATTTATACAAATAATATTTGCTTGTTCCACATACGATTCACATAGGTCCAAATATTTCTTGTTGCTTTTCTCAATTTGATCTTCAAATTCAGCAATTCTTTGATTATTTAATGTGCTCATATTTATATGCACATTTTCTAATTCATTCAATCGCCCTTGAACGCGATTCAATTTAGCAATCAAATCCGCATTTTCGACCTGCAATTTGGCTCGTTGTTCTTTTTCTTTTGTATACAATTCTTGAATTTGATTGGCCGTTTCGGTGAATGATTTGAAATTTTGTTGAATTTGATTTGTTTCCGCACATTTTTCGTGATAGCTTCGCACCAATGTGTCATTGTTGACGATCGATGACATCAAAATTTCCATGTTGAATGGGCTCAATGACGGTGGCGATGCACTGAAATCATTCATTGCCAAAAACACTGACGGATCTGATTCCATTTTATTAATCAATTCTGATCAAATCGCCTTCACATTGAAATTTTTCGATGAAGATTTTTCCGAAACGAAAAACACCGCTCACTAACGATGAGGTTATGCTCACTAAAACACGAACCCTTTTTTTCTCAATTTTATTTGAATTTTATCAATTTTTAATCACAACATCTTTACAAATTGACATTTATTTCTACGCAATTTAAAATGCGGTTCACGTGTTAATTTTATTTACAAAATAAAATCGCAATCAAATTCAACGATGTAAAATACAACGCTGCCTCTTCTCCATAAATACGACACACAATAAACAATTCAATACGTTTTCAACATAACCTCAATTATGGATCCGCTTACGTTTTTCCCATTCTCGCATTTCTAAGCGAGAGCTCCTGTCATTCAATTATATATCAGCCAAATGTCATATGGTTTGACAATGGCAAAACGCACCAACATCTAAACGAAACACATGAACGCATTTCAACTGTCAACATTTAGTTTGGAACATCTCTTATCGGTGAATATTTTTCTTTGTACTTCTGTTCGCAAAATGTAAATACATTTTTAAACCATTGTTTACCGCCAAAAATTTCGTTTTCGCTTGATATGCAAAAAGAGATATTTTTTTCATAACATTTATCATTTTTATCGATAGGGAAGATTTTTCGGTAAAAAAATCTCATTCAATTCGAATAGATGTAGAAAAATGTTCGTACTGACACAAGTGGTCAAAAATATTTAAATATATCATTTTCTTTGTAATTTATATCAACCTGTAAAATATGTGTGAGGTGTTCAATACGTCGCATCAACATCACAAGATTCATGTCCGCACACCCGAATTCGGTCACCTATAAAAATGATTGGGCAGAAATGTCTTTTAAATATTTATCGCCAAAAGATCTTTAATTTATTGTAATTAAGTACCTTCTTAATGTGCGGAATCCATTCTTTCTTCTTCAAAATGGAAGTGACGACCGAATAGCGTGATTGATAAACGGGTGGATCGAATCTCAACTGTTGTACACCATCCTCATCGGTTACATAGTACGATAGCGATCGAAATATATCAGACAAAGTCAAGTCAATTTGAAATTCACTAATTTCATTTGATTCCATTTGTAGTTGATTGCAGTGATTTCTTCTTTTTCTTCACAAAATAAATTCAAACCGAAATACAATAGATCATTAAACAAATGAAACAAAACAAAAACTACAATAATAGTTGAGAAACTTTTTTGGTGTGTCGAATGCGGTGCTTTTGTTTTGAATATTCAACAAATCTGTGAAATAGTGCATTGCTATTAGGAAATTGTAAGCATTGTAACCCGTTCACATTTCCAACATTTCTTTTGCATTTGAAAATGACATGTAATGTAAACCGAACTGTCAACCTAAAAGTTGTGTGCATTTTTGAACAGAAATAGTGAGTATGGTATTTTTGCATACTTAGACATTTTCAATTGACTTCGGTTGATTGTATGCGTCAAAAGCTTGAAAATGACGGAATTAATTTGCCGCGCTCGCCTTCGTCTGTATGCTCATATATTTTATTGGAACATGATTGAAAGTCGATACAACAATCATGACAATAAGCGGCGTATGCTCAATGTTAATTTAATAAATAGTGAGATTGTAATTTGTTGTGTGTAGTTCATGTGATAATAATGTTCATGCATAAAACACGTCATCAATATTCAACAAACTAAATTAAGAGTCGACACAAATGAGTAGAGAGAAAGAGAGAGAGAGTTACTTCACGCATACACACAATCGTCAATTCGTTTGGTCGTCATTTATGTACATATGCACAACCACTTCAACGACCACTTTAGCGGCCGTACCACACAGTGCACACACATTGTCATACAATCGTACGGCTGGAAGTAGATGAAGTTCACAATAATCACTTTGGTGCGATTGATTTGATGATTATTTTTGTTTTCCGTCTTTTTCTTTCAATTCATGCATACAGCATATCGAAAACTTTAATTTTGTTTCATTTTTCTGTTGTTGTTACTGCTGGTGTGTATATGTGTTGTGTTGATATTCCCAACAATTTATTTTAATGTCGTGTCTATTTCATTCCATTCGGAATATTAGTACTATTATATTACGAATTAGTCGTGAATAACTTTAGTCATTTTTTTTTTTCATTTTTTTCGTGTGTTAAACTTTTCTCACTACGTATTATCGCCTGTCTGTGTTCGACACTCTAGCACATTTGATTCTTGTGCACATTCGCGATCGAACACCGCTCTGCTAAAAACGCAACAAATCCAACCTCCAGAGAAACAGAAAACCAGAGATTTTGTTTAAATAATTTTTTTTTCTTCACAAATTCGGTAAATTTATTGCTTTTTAGCCATTTTTTCATTTTCATTTTTGATCAAACTTCTTTTTATCTGATCTGATCGGGAGGGCAAAAAAAAGCTTGATCAAAAATATGATGTGCTGTGTGCGTGTTATGAGCCAATGACTTTGCGATTACCATTTATTTTAATTTGTAATTTAAGTTGATTATTTTAAGTGATATATTTCGGCTGAAATAGAATGATTAAATTTTATTGATTCATTTAAAAGAAGGAAAAGTGTCTATGGTTTACAGTATACAGTTTTATTCGTGTCTGATACTTTTATCAAAAAAAAAAAAACACACACACACAAAATCCAAAATGAAATAAATTTATTACGGTTGGAAAGGATTTTTTCTTTCGCTTTATCCATTTTTATCGCCATTAAATTTTTATCAAATAAAAAATGTGTTAGATTTCGAAACATTCAACGCGTGTATAACAATTCAATCTTTTCTTTTTTCATTTCCAGAAAATAGACATACAAAATGACTGAATCAGAAACAACTGTAAAAACCTACTCATTGGCCGAAATTGCAAAACACAATTCAAACCAAACGACCTGGATTGTTATTCATAACAACATTTATGATGTGACGAAATTTTTAAACGAGGTAAGTTTTTGTTTTTCTTTGCAATTTCATTTTACTTTTTGTTCATCATCACCCATCACCGTTGACCACGTAAATCGGAATATATGGCGCATGATATCATCAATTTTGTAATTGATTGGCACTTGCTCATAGATGCACACAGTGATTTAGAGAGAACATGTGCACTGAGTGACTTTTATTCATTGTTGTTGTTGTGATTGAGTATTAAGTGATTTCCGGTTGAAGAAAATAAAAGAAAGAACTAGAAAAGTAACATGCACAAAGAGAAGAAGAAAACGGGCTTATATTTGATGTCGTTGTAATTGTTATCATCTCATCGCTTTGCGATAGAGTTTAAATTGAAATTGCACTTTCTATCTTTATATTGAATTTTGCCTCATGCGATGAAA
Organism: Contarinia nasturtii; assembly: GCF_009176525.2. Classification (NCBI taxonomy): domain Eukaryota; kingdom Metazoa; phylum Arthropoda; class Insecta; order Diptera; family Cecidomyiidae; genus Contarinia; species Contarinia nasturtii. The sequence goes on from NW_022197544.1 coordinate 3,768,580, forward strand.
TAAAAGAGTGCATTGATGATGTGTAGGTCGAATTTGTATGTGTGTGTTTTTTTCTTCTTCATTTATTTAGTCCATATTTGCTAATCGCAAACACAAACGAGAAACGTGCGTTCGATTTTACAGTAGGATTGCCATTTTTTAACATTTGATTCCGCATTAAATGCTATCACATCCACTCACACACATTGATTTCTTGATGCGTAAAGAAATGCTTCAACGAAATCAGCTGAAGTGAATGAACGCATTTCAATTGATTTGAAAAAAAAAAAAAAAACATTATTGTTTCACGCCAATTGTTTGGTTTTTTTTTTCGACGCTATCGTCGGTCTGCTTTTATTCGCAGATCGCACGCCGTTCATTTGTAAACAAATAATTATCTAATATGACAATGGACGGCATAATTTCACCAGAATCTCTATTTACCCGAATGCATTCTAATTTTGGGCATCATGGATATTTTTTAAGCCTCGAACTGTCCAGATATTTTGTTTTTTTATCTTTCGCCGAAGCGATACTTTTAAATGTATAAGTGTGTGTTATTTTGTGTTTTTCTCTTTCATGGCTTAATCACATTGTCACACATTTAAGTTGAGGATTTCAAACCTTCTCGAATGTGGTAAGACGCAATGGCGTTGGGAACTCACAAATTGCTGACTCTTTTGATTTTTCGTTGAATAACGATGATTTAAGAAAAAGTCACGATCACAGTGACTTAGTTGAAATATCAGGTTTTTTCATCGTTGTCTTTGTATCAATGTTACCGAAACAACGCCAAGGCTAACCTGTGTGTAATGACAACGTAGCTTTTTCGCCTCTTTGCTTATAATAAATTGTAATCAACTGTGTGTACTGGGCCGAAGATAACGGATAGAAGCACCATTGAATATTTCATTGATATAAACACACAAACACACACACACACGGACGTTTCTATAGTTTAATTTTATGTAACCTTTTCCGTTGATGCTGTGTCGATATTTTTTTACCCACCAAAATCTGTTGCTATTTTTGGTGACAAAATTAATGATATTTCGACTTTGTTCTTCTTCTTCTGGTGATTAAAAAAAAAAAACATTGATTAATTTCCGTAATTGCTTGCCGAAAGCTTAGTCGCAAAAAGAAACGAGAGATGCGAAAATTAACAAAAACCGATTTGTATCCGTATCGTTCTCATTATTCTCATTTTCATGTAAATGAATGAAATTGGCAAATGCAGCATTTACATTATTATTGTTCATAATCGACCCAAAAGGTTACACCTTTATAAATATTAAATATACGCATTGAAGACATGCGTTAACAAATCATCAGCTATAACATATAGAAAACAATTATACGAACGCCCTAACCGGCCCATTCGTTCAACACGGTCGCCTTTTCGGTAGAATATTTGAATCGGCTATTTTGCGTAACAACGGGTGTCTCCGTTAAATTCGAGTCAGTGTGAGTAAAATGGTTTTTGAACTAGTTTAAAATCTCATGCCATTTGATAAGAAGTCGGCCGGTCGTGTACGATTTGTATATATATAATTATACAAATGTGTGTTTATTGTGTTCCGTTTTTTACTGCTTGTTCAGCGAACTTTCGAGAGATCAATCAGCCACTTAATGTGCGCGCTCACATATTGAAACCTTGGATGAGAAAACCTATAATGCACACGTGTATTTGTGATTGTTTCTTCTTTTTTTTTTTTTTTTTTTTTTTGTCAAAATATTTCATACGAATGCTAGTACGAATGATAAGATCGAATTTAATGCGTTATATTCTTTGAAATGGTTGAATTGTACTATTTGTTCAATTAGTTGTAATTTACTTAAAATAGTTACTGTGAAAAGTGGTTATTTTTTGCTTGACAAACATGCAACGTCGATCAGCATGACATAGTATATTTTTTGCTGTGAATACTGTTTCCATGACGAATTTCTTTTCATCAATTTAATCGACCGACGGCTCGTTATCTTCGAGCTGCAAAAAAGAAGACGAAGACGTAGAATAGAAAACAATTGTATTTAATCATTTTGATAAGCGTTGTCCACTCTACTTTCTCAATCTTCAACGTGTACATTTCACACAAAATATTCTACTTCGATCTCTGTTTATATAAAAAAAAAAGTTATTTTTTTTTGTTATTTCGTTTGATTGAAACGTTTTGTCTTACATTGTTTTAAGGCAATAATAATACGACGAATTTTATGGCCATCAATAAAAAAAATTGTGAATAAAATTGATTCTCATTACGTTTATTATATTTAGCGGTCAAAGTGTGTACCGTGTTGAGTACACAGGCAAACAATGTGTTGTTTTTGTGTTCAGAATATCAAAGATCGGCGCCATGGCTTATTGAAATGCATTTTTTACAACCGACTGTTGCATAAATGCAATTCGAAAGAGTGCATTTCGATTTGAAACTACGCACACATCAATATTTTAATGTTAAACTGAATACATTTTACATGATTTTTCCGAGTGCATGTTCACAAGATAAATTCAAGACAATGCGTGTGCGATACGAATTTATGAATTTGTAGCGCATATTTTTCTTTGATACATACTCTGGCAGGACTGAAATAATAAAAAATTCGTTCGATTTGCATTGATTTTCATGTTAACACATCGAGAGGCAAATGAACCTTTTTTGCAAATGATTTTTACGTACATTTTCTCGCAAAAAATATTGATTCTCTAATAGTAGATGGCCAAATCTGGTACTAGTATCTTGAAGATAATAAAACGGTTAAAATTCTTGTAAAATCGTTCCAACGATCACACTAATGGATTTTTTTTACGAAACAATGATATTGCGATGCAGCTCATTCAGGGCATTTCAAAAAAGATTTCAATAATATAATCTTGCTATTATCGACAACTAAATATAATTAATTTTCCATATAATCATTTTCTCGTATATTCTAAATGACATGGCAAATATCTACTCGATTTATCATCAAACTTATCAATGAACACACAATATAACAATGGAAATGCACACTAACTGAGCTATAAATAAATTCGAGAAGAGTATAGATATTTTAATGCTTGAGATTTTAGCAACTGCAACTAATGATTGTACAGTTAGACAGATCACTTGAAATCCGTTTTGACACTGAATTTTAAATTGCACTTATGTATATAGTATTGCTCAATTATCTGTCAAAATCAGTAAAAAATACAAGTAAATCAGCAAAACAGCCAGTTATATAGCAATATTAAGAGCTGTAATTAACATAAATGTAAATTAAATACTTGTCAATGAATATGCGTTTAATAATAGTGAACTTTGTATTGTCCGAGACTAAATTGTCGTCAATCTTTTATGGATAATTTCAAGATGTTTTCAACGATCGCACACATTCAATCCGATAAAATCTACATTTTTATGAAGAAAGCATTATGTTTACAGTGTACATGTTTGTTTCAAGCATCATAAACTTGAATTACTTCAATTATTTGATTTTGTCCTAATTTGATTTTGAAATTGTTCTTCTTTTACAGCATCCTGGTGGTGAAGAGGTGCTTTTGGAGCAAGCCGGCAAAGATGCATCCGAATCATTTGAAGATGTTGGCCACAGTACCGACGCACGTGAAATGATGAAACGCTACAAAGTCGGCGAGGTTATCGAATCGGAACGGACAGCCGTACAAGAGAAAACACCCCAATACTGGAACAACGAAACATCATCCACCGAAGATGAATCGTAAGTTCAATCAACTCTTAATACATATTTCAAACATGACGATCGATTTTAAATTAATTTTTTTCTTTCTTTTTTTTCACTCCCACAGAGCATACAAACAATGGTTGATTCCTTTGGTATTGGGAATTCTAGCAACAATTATTTATCGCTATCTCTTTTTGTAATCGGCAATTGAACAACATTTTATTTCAAAACAAATAAATCGAATGCATACTAGCTTTTTAAAAACACAGAAATAAAAAACAAAACAAATATATGAAACAATGAGTGAAATAAGGAGTGTAGTCTAGACATTTTATAAAATTAAACAAGCAAACAAATATTTTTACGCCGTACAAAATATTTTTTCGTCTAGTTAAAAATGAGGGGAAAAAGATGATAAATAAATTGTTAACTTTTTTAATTCTATTTTGCTAAGCACACAAAATCACTCGTAACGGATTTATTGAATGCACAGAAAACAAATGGTTAAATACAAATACACAAATAAACACAAATTGTTTTTTTTTTTTCAATAACGATGATTTGCATACAATCTTTACCTATTCCATCAACGATTTAGAATACACCTACACATAAAAATCCCAGTTGCATTCCAAAATCGTTTTTTTACACCGAAATATATATTTGTATTTAATGAAAATGTAATTGAAATAAATGGTAACACATATGTTTCGGTTTTTTTTTCGTCAAATTTGTCCTTTTTCTTCGATATATTATGAATATTGGGCATGATGACCCGAGTTCATTAACTTGTATACTTAGGTGAATAGTTTTGCTGGCCTTTTTTTTCCTAGTTCGTAATCCAGACAAACACATATTTCAACACAGCTTAACCGCATGAAATATGATTTGGTAATTTTCATATAAACCATTCAGCCCAAAATTTATTGAGTGTCTTACAACAAATTACCGATCATTTAGAATTTGACAGTGGCACTCTTTAAAATGCTAATGCTGTAGAAAAGTAATTTGTAAAATGCGCTAACACATTAATAAATTTTCTGGATTTTTTTGGAATTCAATTTCGAAGTGATGCGCCCATTTAGGGACGGAGACAGTGAAAGAGAGAATGGGAAAAATCGGCTTTTTTTCACTTTGAAAGAGAATTCTTACGTACAAAGTATCCGATTACACAGTTCAGCAGTGCTAGAGAAATTTCATCGGTTTTCTTTCGGACATGGTTTCGTAAAATTTATGGCTATTTTTCTTGGCTTTTATGCACAATTGCGTGAATGCATTGCAATGATGTGAAACCGAAAATTAATTTTACCAAGAAAACCCAACCAATTTGTAATAAATTATTGATTGAACGTTCGCACGACACTTTCAAAGGACGACACTTGATGACATAGTACCAACAACCAAATTGCTCCACATTCACATTGATCGAAAACATATTGTTTTCGTTTGCGGTCAGGCTCGATTTGTCATTTAACAAATATTTACGATCAATTTACGCATGTTCTTACACCGCCCATTAACAACATTTCAATTAGTTTTATTTTTATCACTGCAATTCTTCCCGCATTTTCTTAAAGAAGACAACTTACGTTGTGATAATATGCGTTATTAATTTATGCAGACACTAAAAACAGTATCAAAGCTGGCGATAGATTTTTAAGGATAAAAAAAAGAAAACCTTATGATGAGTAAATAATAATAGTTTGTTGAGATCCTCAAAATTTGAAGCTCAAATCAAATGTATATTTAATAAAAATGCCTTGATGGTAATAACTTTCAATCCTGAATTCGAGATGTGATAAGCGCATATTTCGACTAGGTTCGTCCTTTTTGCAGCATTTGTAAGTACCCGCCCAGTCAAATGTGTATCGGTTGTTTATATTTATCGACGTTTAGTATTCAATCATCATTACTCATCTCTTAATTTTCTTTACTCTCTTTCGCTATTTACGCCCGAGCGTAATTTAAATATGTGATGTACAGTGGATCTAGAGTAGAAATAAAAGGCATATGTGCTATAAGTACCGCCCACTCAAAGCAACCTAAAACACCAAAAGTGTACAATGGCAATTGAAGAAAAATAGTATAGATCTTCTTACATCGAATCTTAGTTTTATGCTCATCCCACCGTTAACTAGTCAAATATTCTTGTTACACTTGCATCAGTTTTCACATTTTTACTCCTCGACACAGTTCTGATCGGAAAAACTACAGATCAAAAACAATTGATCGTTCTTCAGAAGTGCAAGACATTTTTTTTTCGAGAGCATTTCACCAAAGAGGACACAAAGAATGCTATCTTCATAAAATTGATTTAAATTCTTAATTAAATACGTATGAAGTGACTTTCTATCGACGACACATAACGTTTTTTTAAAAACATTTTTGCAAATTTTTCAAAGTCTGAATTTAAATTCTAATTTTTTTCTCAAAATAACATGTCGCGTAAACGTGCAGCTTCACCATCTCACATTGAAGATTTTGATGATGAATATGGCGAAGATAGTTGTTCAAGTGGTAATTGTCTGATTTTATTTATATTGAAAATTGTGATTATAAAGCCATAGAAGTGAGAATTATAATCATTGTTGTTCAACAACAAAAAAAGTTGAGAATTTATACACAAAAATTCAATTGAATTTGTTGAGGCAATACGAACTAGTTTTTGCGAATATTAAAATATATTTTCAGGCAATATAAAAAATGATAAAAAATAAACAAAAAGTTATTACCTTATTACTTGTAAAGAATTATTTTGCTATCGTCAAATTTAAATTTAGAAGATAGATTAATTGCATTTGATTAAAATAAATTGAAATTCATTGTAAATAATTATTGATGATTTGAATTCAGGTTCAAAGAGTCAAACAAATTCGTTGCCTGTCCAGAGGAATGCAGCAAATGCCCGTGAAAGAGCTCGAATGCGTGTGTTATCTAGTGCATTTTGTCGTCTCAAAACAAAATTGCCATGGGTTCCGGTAGATACGAAACTATCGAAATTAGATACCTTAAGACTGGCCACAATTTATATTCAACAATTGCGTACGTGTCTAGCAACGGGCCAAGATTTATATTACACATCAAATGAACTATCACGGTTCGACACAAACACATCAACCGGACAAAATCAAACGAGTTTGGTAAGTTGAAATAGTTTTAAGTTAAATTTCTTTATGAGGGTCTAAGATGGATGAAAATTTATTCCTTTAAGACCCTTTGAAGAGTATAGAGAAAGGGTCTAACTTTAATTTGAGTAATTACTCATTGAAATTTGTCCTTGTGGATCAATTTGACTTAGTGGCCAATCAAAGGACAATTTTGGACAGAATTATGCAATTAACACTATCAGGGAAAACAATGACATAATTGTAGCAATCGCTTAAATGCAATACCAGTTTTTATTATAAAATATGAACTGAATTCAGTCTAATCGATGACTTTTTTACTCATTTACATCTAAAAGCTGACATAACGTTTCTTTGATTCGAAGTATTAGATATGCTTGATTTCCCCGAATACCGGCACATTTCTCGAAAGTACTTTTTCCCGAAAATTTTGGAATATTTCCAAGAAGATTTACCGAATTTATCTTTATCAATCTTACATATATGCAAAAAGATAGAGTTTGACTATATAAAGTCAAAATTCTTTAATAAAACCAAAAACAACTTGTTTTAAAGAGGCTCTATTTGAGGGGTCCTTTACTTTTTTATTAAAAAAAAAAAACAATTTCCTTTCAACAGACAAGTTTTTCATCCAATTTAAAAAAAATGCCCATAAATTATGTGTAAATAATTAAACTTTTAAATTATTGAATTGTCTAACTCTCATCCTACAGAGACGTCGATATTTCTTCTGTTATGGCATTTCACTGAAGCGAGAAATATGAAAAAAAAAAAATTGAGCATTTAAAATCGTTTAAAAAAAGATAGAAAGCAGCCTGTTAAATTGCGTCCAGGTGGATTATGTCTTCGGAGGCGTCAATCTTTCGCTTTATCTCGCAATGTAAATGACCTTCTTTTTCCTTTTTATTTCTAATCGATCGTATTGCTTGGAGGAAACGAAGAAAAAGGACAGTAAGATCTTAAGGAAACAGTCATCAAACGAAAAGAAAAACTGTTGTTAGTGAATGGCTATATATGAACTTTGAAATAAAGTGTCGTCACACATTAGCATCACTCGATGGGTTGACGTAAGACACTTTTCATTTGATGCTACGAAGACGAACAGATTTCTTCCGATATATTGTTTCCCACTCTAAACGATCGTAATAATAATAGACATGGGCTTTACGCCAGTTGGAAACACTCGGTCGATCATTATTTAAAATTGTTTCACATATATCTTTAAGAGGCTGTACGTGTGCGCAATACGCATTTGATGGCCAAGCGTTAAGCAAATTGTTCGAGCGCAATGCTCGACTGTCTGTCATTGTTTACATTATTATTTTGAGTAGAAGAACGTTTTTTTTTCGACTACTGCTGTTCACTGACTTGTAACATCATGCAAAATCAGCGCTTCCTTTCTATGTTCACAAATATGATCCATTCAAATGTAAATGTTTTCTAATTGCTTTGTTTTTATTTATTTAATGAAAAAAAAAAACATACACACATCCATGCCCGATTTGGAGTTATTGTACGTACAAACGCATAGTGCGTCGTAAATGAAACAATAATAAAAAAAAAACATTTTTTAAAAACAATTCGAAAAACATTTGGCCGAACGATAACAAATCCGTAAAGTGAAAAATGATCCGTTTTCTTTTCAAGTAGGCCCTTTGTACAATATAAACAAGTGCAAAATCACAATAACACCGACCTTTTTGGGTCATTGTGAAATGGAAAGCCCGAAAAATCGTTAAATAGCAATAAAACGATATTGCGTGAGCATTTATTTGCTTTACAGTCGTTATGAATGTATTGTTTTTTTAGATATACCGCCAATGTAGTTTATTTAAATTTAAAATTATCCAAAATTTAATTATCATCATTTTTACGATTTTTGTTTTGGTCTATTTAGGTTTGGCCATTCACATTTCAACAGCAACAGCAGCAGCAGCAACAACAAAATGTATTAAAGGTACAGGAATCGATTTCATCAAATCGTCCAAAGGAATGTCCAACAGTTTGGTATGAACGTGATGCAGCCATGTCCAATCATTACAACGTAAATTTTTACTCGTCAATCAGTAATGTGACAAATTCATCATCATACGAACATGATAAATATGATTACCGGCATGACAACTCTTTGCGTACGGAACATGGATAATTTTCAGTTTTGGTGAAATTTTTTTCTCTTTTCCAAATATTTATAAATACCAAAGTAAAAGGCCAAAGCTATTAATACATATTATGTTAACGGAAAACGATAAAAAAAAAACGAGAAAAAAAACGTAAGGCCAAACCCAAATATTTTGTAATCAAAACCAAATATTTTGTAATTTTAAGATAAAATAAAACGAATAAAACAAAGAAACACATGTGTCCCATATTTTTTGTGTGGTTTGTGTGTATTCAAGTCGTGTTTTGAATTCCAGCAAAATTTGTACCAATTGATGCTTCCGAGAAACTGATACTTTGTTGGCAAAAAAAAAAAAATCGATCGGCGTGAGAAAGTAACACTCAATTTCTATTTGAAAGAGGCAAAGAATCAGAGTTTGTTGTTTTTTCCCCAAAAGTATGTCAATCAAATTTTAAAATTGTTTAAACTTTATGCAATGAACGCGTTTTTCTTTTAACTTTTCGTTTCTGTGTTAATATATTCAAAGCAAAAGAAAATCAACGGTTTTTCCTACACTCAAACAGATGTTACGGTTCAAACCGAACAATTCTATACCGAAACACGACAGCCCAATAGTTTGACGTATTTGTTCACGTGTTGTATTTGTTTTATTATGAAGAACATAACCTCAAAAAAAACTCACATTGATTTAACGACATCATACTTAAAATTCAGTGTATGTAACCAGAGTAAAATTGGACATATTTTAAGCAGAACAACGAAAAGGTCAATCAAGAAATGGATAACGAAGGATTAGAAATGGATGTAACCGATGAAGTTATGGAGGAGGATATGGAAAATAGTGATGATTCCAGTGGCGATGAAGATGGTGATGATAACAAAGTGAGTGCAGATGAAAAGGCAGAAGTGTATTTGCCTGGGAAACCGCTCGATGCAGACGAAGAATTGGTGTGCGATGAATCGGCCTATGTGATGTTGCATCAAGCCCGAACTGGTGCTCCATGCCTGAGTTTTGATATAATTCAGGATCAATTGGGCGATAATCGTGATACATATCCGTTATCTTGTTACATTGTGGCCGGTACACAAGCAGCCAAAGCACATGTCAACAAGTAAGTAAAACGTACATCAAATTAATCTCGAATACTTATTGTTTTTTGGTATTACATAGTGTTATCGTGATGAAAATGTCAAATTTACATCGAAATTCCGAGCAAAATGAATCCGATTCCGAATCAGAAATTGATGATGACGAAGATGAACATGCAGCGTCCAAACAAAAACAACCGCAAATGGATTGTGCACTGATTAAACATTCGGGTTGTATAAACCGAATACGAGCAACAAATGTGGCAAATAATGTATTGGCCGCAACATGGAGCGAATTAGGACGTGTAAATATTTGGAATTTATCCGATCAATTGTTAGCGGTCAACGATAAGGAATTGCTTAGTTCGTATCAAAAAGATGGAAAAGCAAATAAAGTCAATTGCTTGTATACGTTCAGTGGACATCAACAAGAAGGTTTTGCATTAGATTGGAGTTTAACGGTTCAAGGTTTATTGGCCACCGGTGATTGTCGACGAGACATTCATATTTGGCAACCACATGAATCAGGCACATGGAATGTTGACCAAAGACCATTGATTGGTCACACGGATTCGGTGGAAGATTTACAATGGAGCCCCAACGAGCAAAGCGTTTTGGCTTCATGCTCGGTTGATAAAAGCATTCGCATTTGGGACATTCGAGCCGCACCAACCAAAGTAAGTTATGACAAAAAATAACAATTTCAATGTTACAGATCGAAATTCGTTGTCTTTCTTTCAGGCCTGCATGTTAACATGCGACAATGCCCATAGTAACGATATTAATGTTATCAGTTGGAATAGAAATGAACCATTCATTGCTAGTGGTGGTGATGATGGTGTACTTCATATTTGGGATTTGAGACAATTCCAATCGAAAACCCCCATAGCAACATTCAAACATCACACAAAACCAATAACAACAGTTGAATGGCATCCAAGCGATTCAACGGTTTTGGCCACTGGCGGTGCTGATGATCAAGTTGCACTGTGGGATTTGGCATTAGAAAAAGATTCAGAGGCAACAGCTGGCGGTAGCAATGGAACAACTGAAGAAGATGATCTGAACGAATTACCACCACAACTGTTATTCATTCACCAAGGACAAACCGATATCAAAGAATTACATTGGCATCCACAAATGCCGGGAGTCATTCTATCGACGGCACACAGTGGATTTAATGTTTTTAAAACCATTAGTGTTTAAGAAGTTTTTACTTTTATCTTGTCATCCAAATCGGTGAGAAACTGTGGGACGAATAAATAAATTTAATTATTTTACAATATAAATCGATACAAATGATTTGTGTTATTATTTATGTATAATTGTACATTTTTTTCTTCAAAAGTTTCATTTTCTTGAAATTTGTAAAACGAAAAAGAAAAACAATTTCATAATGAGTGTGTTTTTCTTTTAAAAATACCGATGAAAAAGGTAAAAATAATAATGACAGAGTGAGCCACTGTCTAGCTTATCTTGACATTTATTTTTTTATTTTAAAATTTATGTTTGTTTTGAACCAATCAGCAGACAATTTATTTGTATACATCTCAATGGTATAACGAAATACAAACACGTCTCGTTAAGATTATATTCAAGTGTGTTTAAGCAGTGCAACGTACGCAAGCTGAGATAAACGAGCATATAAGTTCCAGTTTTAATAAGTCGATTTCAATACGTGTGATCGTTTGTTTCAATTATTGCTGGTGTTATTATTCTATTTCAATCAAACGGTCAAAAATGTCTGGGTTACCACCTACTTTTGTTAAAGGTTTTCATGATGAAGCCTCTGTTCGAAAAATGACCTACAACCGACTGGGTAAAACTGGATTATTGTTGTCACAATTGTCGATTGGAGGCGGCACACTAGCTCCATTTTACGAGTAATTCATTATCTACATATTGCTTTCAATCAATGAAATGTATTCAGTTCCATTTTTCAGAAATGATGATGAAGACGAGGCGATCCGTGCCATTCAATATGCAATTAAATCTGGTGTAAATTACATTGATACGGCACCGTATTATGGACAAGGACGTTCCGAAAAAATTATTGGCAAAGCTCTGAAAGGAATTCCCCGCCAAGCATATTATATTGCCACTAAAGTTGGACGCTATAACATGGGCAACACAATTGATGAAATGTTCGATTTTTCAGCGAAAAAAACCAAAGAATCGATTGATATCAGTTTGAACTATTTAGGTTTAGAATCAGTGGATATACTTCAAATTCATGACATTGAATTTGCTGATAGCTTAGATATTGTGGTGAATGAAACATTGCCGGTTGTTGAAGAAGCCAAAAAACAAGGCAAAGCTCGTTTTATCGGTGTGACTGGATATCCACTAGAACCTCTCAAACAAATAATATTAAAAGCACCCGGACGATTTGATGTAAGATAACTTAAAGAAAACCAGTTTTTTAACACAGAAAAATGTAATCAATGATTATTATCAATTTCAGACCGTTTTGGCCTATTCGCGCTACACAATGCTTGATGAGTCATTGGTCGACTATCTTCCATTCTTTTTGGTAAAATGTTTTGATTTGGACAAATGTTTCAATTTATCTAAAACGTGCTTCACATTTTTCCGGTTTAGGAACAAGATTTGGGGGTGATTTGTGCTGCAAATCATGCATTAGGCCTATTAACAAATCATGGTGCATTTGATTGGCATGTTGCTGGCGATGATTTGAAAAAACAAGGCCGTTTGTGTGGTGAATATTGTAAGGAGCAAGATGTAGAATTGGGAAAGTTGGCTATTTGGTATTCGGCGCAGTTAAAAGGGCCGGCTACATTCTTGGTTGGCATGGCCACAACTGATATTGTTAATATCAATTTGGACTCATTTCAAAATGGTTTAAATGAAAAAGAGTCGCTCATTTTGACCTATTGTTTGAAAAAGTACGACAAAACATTTCTTTATAACAATTATCTGTACCTTTTGTTATATTTTTTTATATCCATTTTTTTTGTTTTTATATTTGTTTACAGTTTCTGTGCAAAAAAATCACATTGGGAAGGTATTGAAATAGCAAAATTACGAGCCGCAGCAGCAAAAAAGTAATATCAAATAATACTTTTGTATCAAATTAGAATCAATAAAAAAAAATTGTTTAATATAATTGATTGTAATCTGACTTATTAGTTGTCATAATAAATGATAACAAAAATAATGGTCTCTAATTTCTCCCGATTGAGTGTTTGTTTTTCATTGTTGCCTTTTGACTCAACTATTCACTCTCTGTGCTATCACTTTGACTTTGTTCATCGGCAACCACTTTTGCAGGCAATATATGTGTATATATCTCAAGGTTATAAAGGAACACCTCGTTTAGATTAAATTAAAGTGTATTTAAGCGGTGCAATGTAGTTGATTTCAATACGTGCGATCGCTTGTTTCAATTATTGCTGGTGTTATTATTCTATTTCAATCAAACGGTCTGGATTACCACCTACTTTTGTTAAAGGTTTTCATGATGAAGCCTCTGTTCGAAAAATGACCTACAACCGACTGGGGAAAACTGGTTTATTGTTGTCACAATTGTCAATTGGAGGGGCAGCACTTGCTCCATTTTACGAGTAAATAATCGTCAAACTATTTTTTTAAACATGAAATTTGTTCGAATCAAGTGTTGCATTGAAAAACGTTTTGATTTTTTATATTATTATATAGACATAAGGACGAAGATGAAGCGATCCGCGCCATTCAATATGCAATTAAATCTGGTGTAAATTACATTGATACAGCACCGTATTATGGGCAAGGACGTTCCGAAAAAATTATTGGCAAAGCACTTAAAGGAGTTCCGCGCCAAGCATATTATATTGCTACTAAAGTTGGCCGCTATAACATGGGCAACACAATTGATGAAATATTCGATTTTTCAGCGAAAAAAACCAAAGAATCGATTGATATCAGTTTGAACTATTTAGGTTTAGAATCAGTGGATGTACTTCAAATTCATGACATCGACTTTGCTGATAGTTTGGATGTCGTTATAAATGAAACATTGCCGGTCATCGAAGAAGCCAAGAAGCAAGGCAAAACTCGTTTTCTCGGTGTCACATCCTATTCTCTGCACCTTCTTAAGGAAATTATTCTAAAAGCACCCGGACGATTTGATGTAAAAAAATATATAGCATATGAGAAAATACGGAATGAAATGTAATCAATGATTGTTAATTTCAGACCGTTTTATCCTATTCGCGCTACACCATGCTTGATAATGCGCTGCTCAACTATCTTCCATTCTTTTTGGTATTTATTTTTTTTATTTTAATTTGGTTATTTTTTCGGAATAATTAAAAGTCAGCCATATTTTTTCCGGTTTAGGAAAAAGATTTGGGGGTGATTTGCGCTGCATGTCATGCGTTGGGTCTTTTAACAAATCATGGGCCATTTGCTTGGCATTTTGCCTATGATGATTTGAAAAAGGTGGGTCGATTGTGTGGTGAATACTGTAAGTCACAGGGCGTTGAATTGGGAAAATTGGCTATTTGGTATTCGGCACAATTGAAAGGACCGGCTACATTCTTGGTTGGCATGTCGACAACAGAAATTATCAACATCAATTTAGATTCAATGCAAAATGGTTTAACAGCAAAAGAGAAGGAGATTTTGGATTATTGTTTGAAAAAGTACGACAAAACCAAACAAATTTTCACATTATTATCATGTGTGTCTTTATTGTTAATTTTTATTTTTGTATTTGTTGGCAGTTTCTGCGTGAAAAAATTAAATTGGGAAGGCAACGAAATTTCAGGATATCGAGCAGCTGCAGCAAAAAAATAATACCAAATAACATTGTTTGATTTGGTAAATAATTGAATCAGTGTTTGTACAATATATTTTTGGCAAATAAAAAATTTGCTTTTATTTAAAAATAAAATCAATATTAAGAACTTTGTTCAATATAATTGTTTTTAATCTTGACTTAATTAAATGTTAGCAAAAAAAACGGTCACTCAGTTTACTAGATTGAGTGTTTGTTTTTCATTGGTGCCTTTTAATTCGGCGAATCGTCCACTGTGCTATCATTTTGACTTTGTTCATCGGCAATTTTCAGCATTTCCAAGTTCAGCAAGTGACGAATGGTGGGGCGACCGTGTGGACAATTCTATTGGAATAAATAGACATTTTTAAGCGTTAAGAATAAAAATGTATTATAAGTAAACAATTCTCACCCATGGCTGTTCAATCGTCCCCATGTGATCAACTAAACGCCTCATATCAGTTTGGGAAAGTGACGTGCCAATCATAACAGACGATCGACACGCACGTGATGCAAACATTGCTCTAATCCTAGATGGTCGACATGTATCCAAATAGGCTGAATCGCTCGTACCTAGGGATGATCAGAAGAAAAGAATGGACATTAATCAAGAAGTAATGGAACCGAATATAAGAATGCCTTGGCTCGTACCTTCATGTAACATAAAAATTAATTCATCAATGTCTTCTTTTCCAAATTCCCAATTACGGCTGAATGGTTTGCCGATCAATTTAACACGTTTCGTCACCGGTCGATCCGCATCAATATCAAAACGGAAACCATTCGCTTCGAATACTTTCACATTATCGATCACAATAAGTTCATTGACCGCTGTCAATTCTAAATCTTGTGGCACAACCAATGGTTGATATTGTAGCACCGTTGTTTTTTGCAACGTTTCAAAATTGTATTTTTCATCAGTTGCATGTTGATCGACTATGAATAAATCTTCATCCAGTTTTACAATAATAAAACCCAAATTGAATTGTCCGATAATTTCCATACGAATAAAATCACTTTTTGAAATTTCCGTGCTCAATTCCTGTTCGGCCGATTGATTTTGTTTTGGATCGATTTTCGTTTTAAATTTCATTCGGCTCAATTTATTTGCCGTATTTGCCTTTTCGGTTAATCGAATTTCATGTTCCATGAGCTCTTTTATTTCAGCGATTGATGTTGATATTTTTGTAATGCTTTTCGACTGTGATTCGGCCACTTCATGATCGATATCATCAAAAATTATATCTTCGTCCTCCTCTTCGCTATTCTCTTCCTTTTGTTCATCTCTAATTTCGATTTTGTTTTGCATCTGCGAAAAACCACTCGTTGACGCTTCGTCCACATTATGGCGGCCAAATTCAAATCTCTTCATAGCTAGTTGAATATCAATGTTTGGTGTGATTTTTTCAGTTCTGAGCATTCGTTCGGGTGTATCAATCGCTTTTACTTTACAATCAATGCGATAGTCTTGGTTTGGCCATTGAATATTTGGTGATTCGTTTGAATCAAATGAAGCGCTTCTTTCGATTGAATCCATTTTCATCAATTCCTTTGATTGACTCGAAACGCTCTCATTGCCACTATTGACATCATTTTCTTTCGTAGACTCAGCAGGCCGAGCAGTTGAGTTCTCATCCGTGTCTGAATCCGACTCCGATTTGTAGCTCATAAACTTAGCTTCACCTTCAATAATATCTTGTGACAAATATTCGTGGATTTTTTTCATTTTGAAATTTCGTGACTGAATTTCGTCCAACGGTTCATTTTTGCGTTTCGACGTTTTTTGCGAACACGGTGCATCCGTTCTTCCTGTCGAACGCCATTGTGATAACATACTCGCAAATTTACTGGCATTTCCTTTCTCTGTATACGGAGCTTCTTCGTCAAAGTCATCGTCAGTGGTAGTTATCTGCAGGAATTTGGTTTTTATTTCGTTTTTATTTTCTGGAAATTTTGTTATTGGCTTTTAAGTTATAAAATGCATGCACAAAGCTACTACTAACGTAAATTCACATTTTAAAAATAAATTTTTTGAATACAAAACAAAATCCAAAACCGCAATCAAAACTATAAAAAAAACCAAAGACATTAAACTAACTAAACCACATGCGATCACCATGTTCACTTACTGATATGTCATTTTTCGCTTCAACATAATCATCTTCGATATTAATTTGTTGTTTGCTAGCGAAAAGACTAGGTAATGTTTGATTTTCCACTTTGAATGTGGATGGAATGTGTCCGAATGTGCTCAAAAGGCCCTTCTTTAATGCCAACCGTAAGATGATTTCATTGTTAACCATGACTTGTCGCTTATCTGGTGTAACATTAACATCAACATCTTTGCGCTCCACAATTATATTTAGCACAACAAATGGACATTGATGTTGATTAAATCGATGATAAACATCGTTAACCAATTTGGAAATTGTTTTCGGATCGCATGGTCTACCATTGATGAAGAAAAATTGTCGATCTTTGGCACTTCGGCCACATCCGTGACTGCAACTGGAAACGTATCCATCGAATTGAAATCGATTCAATCGCAAATTATCAAGTTCGTCATCGGTCACATTTATCGAGGTGTCAAGACTTTTTAGCATCTCTTGTGTGAGCACCTCATTTGGTTCGATCGGTGGTCGAATCTGTAGTAAATTTGTATTTTGTTTTGATCCAAAAATTGCGACAATATTTTCACGCAATGAATGTGAACCATTTGTTGATATAATCGTTGCTTTTCCACCTTTGGCCGTATGATTTGTCAGAATTATTCGTTTTCCATACGAAATTAGACCGTATCCCTGTAGAATTTGACACATTTTCGCAAATTCTTTGTTAATATTTCGTTGAAATTCACGTTTTCGCACCGGCAATGATGCAAATAAATTGCTTAATGTGACTGTGGTGCCGGTTTGTCTTGCACATGGTGTTCGCTTTACAATTTCACCACGGTTGTTCAACTCTAATTTTGTGGCTACATTGACCGAATGATGTTTGGTGACAATTTTCATTTCCGATAATGCACACAGTGAACTTAATGCTTCGCCACGAAAACCAAACGTCGCCACCGTTTCCAAATCAGTGAATTCACGCAATTTTGATGTATGATATTTTGCCGCTGAAAGAAGAAGAAAATGAAGAAGACAATTAAAACCAATTGGAAACATTTTGTGTATAAGTGAATTACTCAGCCCATCAAAGTTGCTCTCTTCGACACCACTGCCATTGTCTGACACCTCAATTGATTCATATCCATACTCTCGCACTTTTACCTCTACTGTTGTTGCACCAGCATCCAAAGCATTTTCAACTAATTCTTTCACAGCAATTGCCAAGCTTAGCACTACCTAAAGTCGAAGCAAAACACAAACAAACACTCATTAGACGCATTTCTTATGGTTGACAGAAGAACACAATTTCGGTGAAAATTTCATTTTTTCATACCTGACCCGAACAGATTTTATGAACTGCATCTTTATTTATGGCCTTAATCGATTTGGCAACTTCGGTTGTTGGTGCTGGCTCGTCTTGGGAACTCATTTTTTATCGATTTGTTTTTCTTCGTTTGTTTTGTTACATTTCGATTTGACTGATGTCTATTCAAAATTGTGAGTACGAAATTACGCGGTAAAATAAGACACTTGGTTCGAAATTCAACTTCGAAATGACAATACTGTAGAGTCTAATCGTTCATCTGGATTTTTTGTTGGAAAAAACAAAATTAAAAATTTAAGAAAAAAAAACTATAAAAATGTTCAAAAAATAAAATATTCGTTTATAATTTGTATTATTTAAATTCCGTACCTCATAAAATTCTGTATAAGTCAATGTAAATTCGTTTGCGGCAAAATCAATTCCAACCCTGCGACAAATAGTTCGTTTGCGGTGCGGCGATTTCGAAAAACGAAGTAAACAATCGCACATATTCACTGTCAGCTGATTGTCATGCAGCGCCATACAAACGGTTGCTATGTATATGCATTGGAATTCGCCCGATTTATGTGTGGTTTTTAATTTTGGAGGGAAAACTTACAGTTGCCATTCGTGAAAAGTAAAATGAAGGCATAAGACGCTACTTCATCTCGTCACCATTGTATCACGTTTCACATTTTTAACGAAATAGAAAAAACCCACATACTTTTCACAACCAGAAAATAGTTTTTGTCATTTTTCTTTTAATTTGTGACAGTGAAATTATATATTTTCAGTTAATTTCATTTTATAAATTGAAAATTATCGGAAAATTGCAGAGTAGAAACGAAATACCAAAAATTCCATAGACCCATAAACCGTTCTCAGTGTTAAACATATTCGTAATTAAGGAACCATTTAAAGGGATAGAAAAAAAAAAAACAACAATGGCATCACCATCGATTGCATCGTATTTTAATGTTCGAAAACGAGCGGCCGCCGATGATATTGTGAATGCACGAAATAAAGTGAGCCGTTTGGAAGCGACAACTGAATCATCCGGTCGTGCTCAAGCATTGGTTCAACGTGCAATTTTAGCCAAAAATAAATTGGTTGATGCTGATACATTTGGTGTAAATGCAAGCCCATCGCCAATTATTAACAATGCAAAAGTGATTGAGTCGGCACCAGCCAAAGCAACACCGCTTGAACGGCGTACAACTCGGCGTACAGTGAAGCGTACAACAACGACCTCAGATACGGCCGGCAAGGAATCATTGAAACAGCAAAAAATCGTAAAATTCACATTGGGCGGTTCATTGTCGCCACGTAAAAAGGCATCAAGCTCACCAGCCAAAGCATTTAAATCGATCGTTCGGAATGGAAGTAACGATGCGCTTACAACAACGCCAACAAAACAATCGAAATCGGATGAATCGAAACCATCCACGTCCGATGGATCGAACAAAGCAAACATTGTCAACAAGAATTTGACCAGTGTACGAAAAGAATTATCTTTTGATGAGATAAAAGCAAAAATCGGACGCAGTTCACGTCTTGATGATCTAAAAGCAATATTGAACAAACGACAACAGCTTGAAGAACAATATCAAGCTTGTATTAATAAACGCAATGCCAAGCAAATGGCAAACAGCTCACCAGCCAAACTCGATGGCCAGAGTCTCAAGGAATTTGACACAATTGAACTAGAAGTTTTATCAAGGTATGTGATACAATATTCCATTATTTTTTCTTTCATATTTACGAATTATTAGTTTTTGTTTAAATGCCAAAACATTTTTTTGTTGTTGCTTTTTTTCATTCGTTTGGATCCAATATCAATCCAAAACATAATAATCAAATGGTATTGTTGTTGTTGCATGCAAATGAGGAAATCAATGCAAAATATAACAATAAAAAAAATGATTTAAAATCACACATTTTTGTTTAAACAATTGAATAAAATATATAATATATTGAATAAGTCAACAAATTTTCGGCGTGGCGTACACGCATTTTATTAGGCATTAAAAAGACATAGTGAAAAAAAAATTGACCTGAATTCAATTTGCGTTCACGAATTTACATGACAAAGTGCATTTTTTTAAATTGGGTCTTAGACGTATTGCATAAATTGTTGTATTTTTACTTCTTTCTCTTTCTCTCTCCCTCGCTCTTGCTTGCTTGATTTCGTTATATTTGCATTTTTGTTGTTCAGTTGATTGATGTTTTTTGTTTTTGCATGCCATACATATGTAGCAAAATATTTTATTGAGAGCACATATGTTATTATTTGGGTGCATAAAAAACGTCGAGACCTACGTTATGGCATTTATACAGATTAAGAAAGAATTTTCTTTTTTAATTTTTTTTTTGTTTAAATTTCAAATTTTATTCTTTAGCAATCATTTTATTGTTTTTTTTTCTTCTTCTTATTTTTCCTTCTTCTTAGTCCACAAAAGGGTCTTCGAACACCAACCAAAACACCAATAAAGACAACGTTGAAAGAGCCAGGCAGCGCTGAGAAAAATCCAACGGCTCATGATGATTTGATGTCACCAAAGAAGGCTGCAACGCCTCGTCGTCTCTTCAGTCCAACCAAATCGAATGCTGTGCCAGCGTATCAACGTTTCGCAAACTTAGCAAGCGACGCAGTCAGCACATCACTTCAATTGCCATACAAATATCGTAGCCTACTGGAAACATTCCGTTGTGTCGATTCAATTTGTGCCATGTTCTATAATCGCAAAGAAACGATTACATTCAAAAAGCTCAAACCAGCCGTACAACGAATGATGCGTAAAAATTTAACCGAAAATCATTTGGCACAAATCAAATACTTGGATCCCGATGCGTACATATTTGAGCAACGAAAAATGTTAAATCCGGGTTCGCATACCAAATACGATTACTATCAATTGGTAATAACACCGAATGTTCAACCACTACCGGTCAGTGCCAGCGATGAAATCGGCGTGAAAAAACTTGACGATGATAATATTGTTCGTAAAGCCGATGCCAAAACAATGAATCCACAAATAATGATTGCACGTTATCATCGTTTCCAACAGACTCTATTGGATCGAGTTAAGCATGAACATGATCTATTCTTACGTTCATTACAACCACCGATGATGATTGCAAAGGATAAAGTACGACGCTGGCATGCGGAATTTAATTTAGAAGGTTGCCCCGAAATATTGCCGGGTGAAATACCACAACCGCCAAACATTGAAAAATTCTCATCGGCCAAAGATATTCTATCGACAGCACGAAATCTATTCAATTGTGCAACACCATCGGAACGAATGATGGAACGTTATGTGGAAGCACAAAATGCAATTAAAACACCAACGATGTCACCTGCAATTGAAAGTTCAAGCACACCAACGTCGACACAATCATCGAATTCAATACCGGCGGCCACCGATGATCCGGTTGCCAAAGTACTCAAGGGTGTTCCAAAGTCATTGCTGGAGAAAATCCGTGCAAAACAAGCGGCCAAACAACTTGACGCAATGACACGACGACCATCACAAGATGCTGAAGCCAATAAATATGCTCGTCTACCTGAACTTGCGCGATACATTCGAAATATTTTTGTGACAGAAAACAAAGGCGTCTTGGAATTGGATAAAGTCATGTCAAAGCTTGAGAACAGTTTTCGTGAAAAGATAACACGTGAAAATTTGCGTGAATTACTTGAACTGATGTCAAAAGAAGCACCGCGCAATTGGCTTACATTCCATTTCATTCGTAAAACTGATTTCATTAAAATCAATCGTCACGAGAATTTAGCCGAAGTCATCAAGGAATTGGAACGCAAAGCGGCCGAAAAAGCCGAATAAATCACGACTGAGTATTATATACGACATCGACTGAATGAAACCAAAAAAAAAATACCAGTAGAGAAAAATAATGTAGAGAATTTGAAATTTGTTTCCTTTTTTTAGCTTAGAATTAGTTAGGATCAACTGTTGGAAGTTTTTCCGTTATAGTTTGAATATCAATTATTAGATACCATGGAATGTTCCATTTGCAGAAATAATTATGAGTGCATTATAGTTTTTTTCTTAAATTTCTTCTTCAAGAATGCTATTTAAATATTGTTGACATGCCATTCTGGGATCGTGTCATTTTAACACGACGAAAATAAAACACGATTTGATCTTAATTTTCAAATTTTAATTCTTTTTGTGTGATTTTTTTATGATTTTTTTTTTTTTTGTTTAAATTGTTTTGCTTTCCGTTTTAGAAATGAGACGCAAACATTTTCGGCATGCAATTTTTTTTGCAAACGTAAGAATTTGCGTCGCCACGATAAGAGGTTGTTTTCTTTAAATATATAAAAGTTGGTAAACAATCGTGTTGAAATCGAAATGAATTGCTCTGTTTTTGTGTTCGTATTTAAATAGAAACATGCCATGTGTAAAAGAATGCCTTTTAAATGTAAACAACTCCTTGATTCATCAAGAGCAACACGTTTCATACGACAGATATATTTTTTTGTATATCTGTTGGTTGTTGTAATTTCAAACTATAATGCTATCTGTTTCTTTCTCAAGCCACTTTGTTTTCGTTGTGTCGATCGAATGCATTCAAGTATCTAAGCAAAAACCAAAATAAATGTTGACTAATTTCGTTGTTCTATTGTTATTCCTTTCTCTTTGATAAAAAAAAATAAAAACATTATTTTTCTCTCATTTGTGTTCGTGTTTTGTTTTATATTTGATTTATCGGGAAAAAGCGTCATATGTGAGTCGAAATTTCGTAACTGATAAACGCCTTGTTAAACAACAAATCATCGTTTGTACATTTATCAGGTTGGTTTTCATATATTACTTCCCGATGTGAATGAACTGTGAACAGTTTTTTAATCAAATGCGAAAGAGCCACAGATGGATTTGTGACACACAAACAATGAAAACAAAAACTACAACAACAGCCAACATCATCGAACAACAAATGAGAAACAGATAAACAAAAACAAAATGCGTGGTACGCACATATCGTTCGATGGTGGTACGCTCATATGAGGCGAGTATATCACATGATATATCTATAATACGGTGTCGCGGATATGTATACAATTTACAGTGAAAATCCAGTTTTGATATTTCACATCGCAAATCTCGTCTATTTGCTATAATTTTTTTTTGTTTGTATCGCAGAAGAGCTGTACAATTTGAATCAAAAACCATATCAACATTTTTTGAACAGAAAATACTTTTTGGAGCATTGACAGTTGATTTCTATGCGAAATTGTAGAACCATACACCAAGCACATCGTACTAATACACGTAGAACGCAGCGCAATACTCAGCAGTTGTGTGTATTTGAATGTATGCGTATTGTTCAATACTGTCATTTTACGTTTGTTTCTGCAATACAGTACGTTTCTCTTTCTCTTTCACACGCACACATGATTTCTCAATTTCAGTAAAAACCGAAGAAAAAAGGTAAAATTAAAATGAAATAGTTTTATATATGCAACATACAACATTGCAAACTATTAACCAATTTTGGAATTAAGATGATCTTATATGTATGCGTGTATGTACGCTGTATGAATGAGTAAGAGAGTGGTTTCATGTACACAATAAAATAAAAGTGTTCATTTCGTTTTGTTTGTGTGCTCAACTACATACGCAGCGCGGCTCTTTGTTTATTCGAACTCGTACGATATCGTCCGATTGATGACAGTTCTGTAGTTGCTTTTAAGTGCGTTCCGAATCGATTCAACAAAAACAGCGACGACAAACAGATAGAAAACAACAAGACAGCCAGAACGACTGGGTGCTTGCGATTCACATCGAATTATCATTATTAGTACTGTGTTACATCTATATAATTTTTGTTTAATAACGAAACACAAGGTGCTGTGCATCCAGAACACATGCATAAGCAACCGTGTACACGAATGTTGAAGCCAACACAATCAGCCAACATAGGTACATAAAGTCAATACACATAGTGCATAAAAAGTGAATAGTTGATCGTTCAAATCAAATAACCCGAATTGATAAAACGAATAATTCTATTACGACTCTCAAATTTTCGAATTTTAACTAGACATTCATCAAAATTCGGAATAACGCGAAATTAAAACAGCAAACGACGACGACAACAACAACACAACAGCAACCGAAAAGAGATAGAGAAAAAAAACGAAAAAGAAGAGAGTATTGTCTGACGACAGAGCGGCTCTCATTGTGTATTTTGTTAGAATTTAAGTGAAATTCACTGTGTTTTTTGTTGTTGCTTGTACGTTCAACAAATATCTCGCTCTTTTCCCCCATTAATTCAATGTTGTGCACTCATTGCTGCCAGTTCAAGTTTTGCGTGAATAATGTGTATATGTAAAAATAATAAATAACAACAAGAAAAATATAGTTTCGAAGCATAAAATAAACGTGAACAAACGCGTATGTTTGTGGTAAGAGCGTGAAAACACACACAAAAAAAAGAGTACAACAAAAGCAACAACAAAGATCTAGGAAAAAAAGACAAAAATCTATTTCTATTCAAAACTTGTTTATTTGATTTGGTCCCTGGTTATTTTTTTTCTCTCTGTGTTCATTCTGATTAATTATAAAGCTGTGTTGTATGTGTGCAAAAAGCATTTTCTTTGCTTCACAAAACAGATACAAAAATCAAAACAAAAAAATTATTGTTTCGTTTGCTGCTGAATAGTGTGTATCATGATACGTTTCCAATTTCAAAAAATAATGAGAATTTAAATGAGCAATTCGAAACGAGCAAATGTGTGTTTGAAAAAAGTGTGAATCAACAAAACAGCAGAGAAAAACATTAGCAGAAGAATACGAAGAAAGGCATAAACGTGACGGCGAGAAATTTTGTTATTTTTTTCTGCGTATAACGAAGGAACGGTGTAAAGTACAATTGGGAATTTCATTAGTGACGCGAAAAAAAGGAGAAACAACAATAAAGAGAATATCCTTTTGAGTATAGTGTGTCATACATCAATCACCAAACTCTCTGAGCCGTGTCGTTTCAAATGTGAATCAGATAGTGAACGTTGTTTGTTGCTGCTCACAATTACGCCACCTTCGACGTTCGGATTTCAATTTTCAACCGTCAGCGATTACAACCATCAGATAGAAACAGAAGAAGGAAAAAAAAAAGCACAAACACACACACAATCTCGAAACGTCGCGGGGCAACATTATTGGCAACGAATAATTAATAAATAATTTTTTATATTTATCTCGTCTGTCATATTCATGCTCATTGCGCTGTGCTCTCATTCGATTGATTGCTGATTTTTTAAGTTTTTTTTTTTTGGTTGGCTTCGAACCTTTTTCAATTTTTACCACATTTATGTGCCTTTTATTTCGCTAAGAAAATTGCGTGGATTGTTCAATACGCGTAATACATACAAGAATTATTATCCAATTGGTGTTTGGTGGTGTTGTTGACGCTGCTGTGCCTGTTTCCCCTTTGTAGCGTTGTATGTTGCTCAACTTTGACAAACATTCGACACAACAGAAAAAGCCGTGCAACCGAGAGCTGCAACCACCAAAGAAGGCTTATACGATATAGATTTTCAGTGAAAAAAAAAGGCTCAATCATCAACGCGTCCGACCACGACACACACAAACACAAGAAGAAGAAGAATAAGATAAAGAAAAACCGTGGATCACAATAAAACCAGGGCTCATTAGCCAAATAAAAATCACACGAAATGAATAGTCTGCTGAAAGCATTCAAAGAATTTTACAATGAAATTAATGGTGCTACATTAACGGGTGCAATCGATGTGATTGTGGTAGAAAAATCTGATGGCAGTTTTGTGTGTTCACCATTTCATGTGCGATTCGGTAAATTGGGCGTTCTTCGAAGTCGCGAAAAAATCGTAAGTACAATCCAATTTATAGTTCGTTATCAGAAGCAAACAAATTGAAAATCGAGAAAAAAAATGAAATAAAAGTCGTTGAAGTGGTGTATTTTTTTTCTCTCTCTCTCTTGAGATTTGTACATGATTGTATAGAAAGTTTGTAAGTGTTTTTTTCATTTGGATTTCCTGATTTAGCATTTTCTATCTTGAGAACATTATACGTACGTCTATTCTAACCTTATTCATTTTATGACCTTGAACTTGCCTATCCAATGCAACTTCAACAATTTCAGATTACGCATTGAATTTAATGCATTATACTCGGATGTGCAAATATGTGTGTGTGTGCTTTGTATGTTCCAAATAAAGTCGATGAGGACAAATTTAGCCCAAAACCATTATATTCATGTTTTAAAATAGAAGAATTACAATGACACATAGAGAGACGATACAATGTAATACCATTTAGCCGTCACACACCGATGTCGGCGTCGTGGAAAATTTCCACGAAGCAAAAATACTCCCTTTTCAATTGCTCCGCATTCAAAACTCAGTTTGGACTCAAACGTGCGAGAAGAAAAATGAAATACAAAAATATGTCTATATACATATTCTGATTCGAAGCCATTACTCAAACGGACGATAAATGACAGCTGAAAGTATATGTCCAAGCATACACATTCATGTCAGTTCATGCGAGCAGAGCGGCTACATATGATTTCCTTTTTCGTACATTTATTTCTTTTTTGTGTGTCATAGTTGCGCTTTTTTTCATTTTTTTTTGGCGTTCATTGCGAATGGCAAGAAAACGAAGAGAAATAAAAACCCTTCCCTAACAACGTTTATTTTTGTTTTTGAACAACGACCCGAGACGGTTAGCAGCCGCAACGCAACAGAAAGAAAACGTATGCCGAAAATGATTATATACGTGCGTATACATATACATATGTTGGTGACATCTGTGTGTTCATTTTTGCTGAACGCTCAAAGGTCAATGTATCACTTATTCATAGCACTGAATCCATGCACAAATCGAATGAATCACTTGAATTACACACTTTTTGTTTCACACATCTCCAAAATATCATTGCTAAGGTGAAAAAGTGCATTAAGTTCGGCGATAACAAACACAAAATGTAGCACAAGAAAGAGAAGAAAAAAACGACCAGACTTTGTTTTTTATTTCGATTTTCCTCACTTCCTTATATGTATTTATTTGTCAAAGCCATTGAAATGAGAGTAAAAAAAACGGTATTTTATATTGATTTCCTTTTTGGCATGTGTATTTAATTATTACATGGAAAACAGGTTGATATCGAGGTAAATGGCGAACCGGTTAACATTCACATGAAACTTGGCGAAAGCGGTGAGGCGTTTTTCGTTCAAGAATGTCCTGAAAATGATCTAGATGAACTGCCAGAAAATTTAGCCACATCACCCCTACCATCCGAAGAATATGCAAATAAATACAGTGAAAGGTATGGTTCGATCGGATTTTTTTTTGCATATTTTGTCATCATATTTGTTTACAAGAAAGTGTATATTTGAGCCCAGGACGGAAGTCATATTTGATGTTTTTTTATTGCCAATGAAAATTGCAACAACAAAAAAAAACTTTGCCGAATAAATCATTACTGTGATTATTTACGACCTGTGCAACTACTTGCCAGTAAAAACACCAATTTAAATAATTCACAAAATGAATTGCATAATTTATAGCCGTCATATATTGCTGCAATTGTTGTTGTATTTGTCGTCATCGTCTCTGACTACGACTATTTTTTTTTCTTCCTCGGCTCAATTTCTGTATTTCAAGTATGTCTTCTTTATTGATTTATTTATTCAATCTAATGTTGTTGTTGTTGTTTTTTTCTTCTAAAATTTGTTTACCTTGATCATGAATTTGCTATTGGTCAACTGTAATGCGTCCATGTTTGTGTTCACATCTATGTGCAGCAATGAAACGGACGAGAATAACACGATTGGTGTGAAAATTCGGCGAAATTCAACCGTTTTGCCGCCAAGTGAAAAGGGAAAAGTCTATGAAAATCAACAATCAGACTATACATCAAGACGGTATGTAATTTTTTGACATTTTTTCTAGATTGTGGATTTTGAAAATATTTTTTTTTTTTTTCAAAATTCTATGTCGATGCGTACAACAGATACAGTGAAAAAGTATTAAATCGTCGTAATGCAAGTGAAACAAAAGTGGAATATACGACAGAACAAATTCGTCAAGATATCGCCGAAAAAGGGGCTTTAATTAAAATTGAAATGAGCGTTTGCAATGAAACAGAGAATTCACTCAATACAGAATCGGAGGCAACAACAATTGCCGAAGAGCCACTGACGTTCGATGCGGACAAAGTTCAAGACAATAAAAAATGTGTACAAAACCATAACAATTCAGCTGAGATCTCGGCAATAGCAGACCAAAAATCAAATACCAAAGATATGGAACCACGTACAGTGTCTGACGAACAAACTGTATCCGGTTTAAAAGAGCCAACCGAATCCAAATCGAAAAAGAAGCGACGAAAGAAGTCAATGATGAAGAAAAAATCATCATTGACAACGGCATCCATATCGTCGCCCAGTTTGATTACAAATAGTAATGCATCGCGTAAAAATTCGTCAAGCAGTAGCGCTGGCTCAGCATCAATAGTACCATCGGATCAAATGGACTTTGACACCGATCCAAATCAACCATCATCAAATGCAACATCCATGTCGATTGAAGATTTAGCAAAATCCGAAACGGCCGTCACCGCAAATGATAGCCTAAATGAATCCGGTGGCAATATTCCAGATCAAACAATGGATACACCAAGAATGTGTGATTTTCATTTTTTCAGTGATACAGAGGTGGCCGCAAGTCCATACGGTTCACGGCCATCAACACCAATTCAAAGTGATAGTGAATTTGAAATATCACAACGTGAAAAGAATTCAGATCCAATGACCAGTTCGACAGCATCATGGAAATGGGGTGAATTTCCAATAACACCAAATAAAAATGATGCAGACAGTGTTGGCAATAAAGATGCCAAACAAGCCGAACGCAATTCAACATTAACTACCATGCTTAGTTTTATGAAAGAAACAATGCGAATGCGAAAGAGTACATCGGATGGCGGTGTTTATTTGTCCGATTTAATGAATACTGAAGGTTTAGATCCCGATGTGATTGAAAAATATTTTCCACCAACGAAAAATAATGCTGATTTGAATTTAAACGATGGTGACGATCATGAAAGTGGCAATGGAACATCATTGCCACACAGCCCAAGCTCCGTTGAAAATGGCATCTCGAAAAGTATTGCATTTGATTTTGATCAAGATGGAAAATTGTATGAAAAGTAAGTTGATTTCGAATCGATTCAATTTAAATTTCAAAAAAAAAAAAAAAAAATAACCAAAAATTATATTTATTCGCAGGAATGTGATTGCACTATCATTATGCGGTGGAATTGAAAATAATGGGCCAACCGATGAAGAATTTGAACAGAATCTCATCGATTATGCCGATGTTTGTCAAAATCCATCAATCTTTATGTCACCATTGTTAGTAGTTCGTTTATGTGACAAATATTACAGTTGGGCGGCAGCCTCTTCAATTGTCATGACCGCTATCGCTTATCGCAAACCATTGACGCATGTAAGTACACATGCCGTTAGTAATAAATCATCAAATATATTTGATTTCCGTGTTGTTGTTATTGCGGTTGTACATAATTCATAATTTACTTTATCAAAATGGCTTTTATATAATCAAACAAAAAAAATTGTTTCTTTATCCTATCTGTATGTAGGATGCGATTGAGCAATTGATGAACGCAAACAAATTAAACGATTCTCGAGAAAATTCGGTTACACCAAAAACCGATTTGGATGATTCGCAGCCAAAAGATGCGGCCAATCGTCGTAATGCAGGCGGTTATTCGTGGTGGAAATGGCGCCGTTCAAATGATAATGCCGATAAAAAATCACCACCAAAAGAAATAATGCAAGATAGCAAAGAATCACGACAAAGTGTTGAACGCAGTCACGATGAATTGAAAGAAATTATCAATGATTTGGACAGCATGACAATTGATGAATCAAATGAATCGGAGTTGAAAGCCCTTGATGGTCATATCGAGTCACAAGAGTTGTCAACACAAAATTTAGCCATCGACCCAATTGATGTTGGTGTCAGAAACGACGATTCAATCAGTTCGGAATTGGCCGACGTCAGTAAATCGAGTTTTCCGGGCGAAAAATATCGTAAAACTTTACGTTTGACTTCAGAACAAATTGTAAGCGACACTTTTTGATAAATGATAAAAACCGAAATGAGAACACACATTTATGTTTACTATTTAATTGACAGGAAAGCCTTAACTTAAAACCTGGAATGAATGAAGTGGAGTTTAGCGTGACAACAGCATACCAAGGTACATCACGTTGTAAATGTTACGTATTTCGATGGAAATGGACGGACAAAGTGGTGATTTCGGATATTGATGGAACCATCACCAAATCAGATGTGCTCGGCCATATTTTACCAATGGTGGGGAAAGACTGGGCACAATTGGGTGTGGCCGAACTTTTTACAAAAATCGAAAGAAACGGCTATAAATTACTGTATTTATCAGCACGAGCAATTGGTCAATCTCGTGCAACGCGTGACTATTTGCGTTCGATACAACAAGGAAATGTTAAATTGCCCGACGGCCCATTATTACTGAATCCAACATCATTAATATCGGCTTTTCATCGTGAAGTTATCGAACGTAAACCTGAACAATTTAAAATTGCCTGTTTGAGCGATATCAAAGCATTATTCCCTGAAAATCCATTCTATGCTGGTTATGGCAATCGCATTAATGTAAGTATGAGTTTTGTTTTTAGTTTTTTTTTTGTCGACATCATGACATAATTCTAATCGAAATTCGTTTCTCTCCTTTTTTGTACAGGACGTATGGGCATATTGTGCTGTTGGCATTCCGGTCATTCGTATATTTACAATAAATCCAAAGGGTGAATTAAAGCATGAATTGAATAAAACATTCCAATCGACATATCATAGTATGGCTTATATTGTCGATCAACTGTTTCCACCTGTAAACGATCGTGAAGAATCGGTCGAATTTTCAAGTTTTAATTTTTGGCGTGAACCAGTGCCCGACATAAATTGTGAGGATATTTTGGAACAGCCATCCAGTTCAACATCGAAAACAGAAGTGCCACGTGTACAACGCACACCAGCCACTCCAGTTGCCGAAATTGATTTACCAACCATTCTCGAAAAGGCATAAATAACTCTCCGTTAATATACTCTAATCACAGACCTGCGCATGTACGCAGCGAAAAATCAAACACACACACATGCTGCATACGCGAGCAAGGCTATCACAAACATTTTAAATGAAACAAAAACAAAACCAAAATGATTATGCGACATACGGTGCAAAAACTGCATCAAACACATATGGCTCAGCGCTAAAATCAAACAAACAAATGCATAGTGAGATTTCAAAATATTTTAGGCCAGTTCATTAATATTTTCGTTTTTTTTTTTGAGGGAGAATGGCAGCCAAATAAAAGAAAACGTTACAAAAATTAAATGAACGTTTCGTTCAAGTGTTGATTGATGGCATACCAACTGACACAAGTATATAAATCAATGTCGCTCGCTTATTTCAACAATGAAATGTCTTTTCAAGGTCATGATCGGTGTCATATGTATTTTCTATGTTAAGACAGAATGAATTTTTTTTTTTTTGAAAAATTACTGTGCTGTTAGTTAGTATTCTTTTTGTTCTCTATGTATAATTCTTCGGTTGCTCAATGAACCTGGTGGCTTTCTGTGAAAAAGAAAATTTAAGAAAATAGCAACCTATTTGTAAATGGCATACATTCGAATTATTGACTGTACTAAAAGCTTGAATATGGCATAATACCAATTAAATCATCTTTCGTTGAAGAAAAAAAAGAACAACAAAAAAAAATTTAAGAGAAAAAAAAACATAACAAAATCAGAAAATATATTTATACAAAATATGATATGAAATTTTTTTGTGATTTTTCAAATGAATATGTTAAACAAATTTCTTTAATAATTTACTACCCATTTTACTTTATCAGTCCCAAATATATGATAAAAATTAGGCGGCTTCTAAATTCTTGTTGATTACATGCAAAACAAAAATTAGCGGTTGATAACAAAAACATACGAATTACAATTTAGAATTCGATGATTTCTTTTTTTTAAATTATATTTTTTTTTTTCATGGGAAAATTTGGTTATTTATTTTATATAGATTTTTATCATTTATTACTTTCGTACATGAATAAAATCATTACAATTTAAATCAGGTATTTATATTTTTTTATATGCTTATATTATTTTTTTTTTTTTTGTTAAAAAGAAGAGAAGTTTAGCATAGCAAAAAAAAAAAAATACAAATTAACATATAAAAATGAAAACGAAGTAATGAAAATACAGTTTCTTGTTGCTTGTTTTGCAAATGCCTATTTGCTTTGTTTGAATGTCTTTTTTTGTTCTCAACAAAAAATGAGACGAAACAAAAATAAAAATACATTTATGCGAAATCAATTTTAAAATATAATTCAATGTTTATTTATTGATGAGATGCACGGATAAAAAAACCAAGGAGCGAGAAAGAGAGAGATATGAAGATTTCTCATTTTGATGGCTGAAATTGGAGAAATGACACTAAGTAAGTACGGACAAATAACGAATGCAAATGGCCTTACAATGTCATTGCCTTTAAAAAAAAGTGCTTTCGTTCGAAAAATTAAAATCGATGCCAATTAGATTATACGCTTGTTGGCTCTAATTTGCGTCGGAGAATGCCCGAAACGTTTTACATCATTTGAAATGTCCATCTTTTCTTTCATATTTTGGTTTTTGGCTCACTCACAGTGACATTCAGTCTATGTTGGCATCCGTCTAAACCATCTGTGAGTGAAATTTAGTACACAGCATCGATGAAATCATGTGCCATTATCGTCGTTGCCGCTGTCTCGTTTGTTGATCAGCTGATGGCTTACATGTATATAGAAAATTGTGTCGTTTTTCTTGTTTGTTCAGCACAAAAAAAAACATACATGAATATATTTTGTCAGCACACAATTTTAACACGGTTATATAATCAAATACAGCCGGTTTATATTTAGATCTCCTGTTGATTTGCAAAACAGATGCTTAAACAGTCATACTTATTTTTAATATGACTTATATTCAATCAAACTTCGATGCGCGCATGCATTTTGACTTACAAATGAAATGAGAGTGTGAAAAGCAAATTAAATAAAACGACCATTTTCATCCGATTCCGTTTTGTCTGTTTTTTTTCGATCACCCATTTTATTCATCTTATTTGCATTATTCTTATACAAATTTTTTTTTCTTTAATTTTAAAACAACAAAGTAAAAAAAAAAAACAACTCCCGTATTTGTTCATAATAATTTAAATATTTTTACATTTTAATTTTATTATTTTAAAAATGTATGTTCGCCTCTCCCCTATAAAATCAATTGCACAATTTGAGTCGAGCACTTTCGTTTAACTAACTGGAAAGGATTGATTGAAATTCATCAACTCAGGCACTTGAATTGCGCAATTGCTTCTTTTTTTTACATTTTTCT
Source organism: Contarinia nasturtii (assembly GCF_009176525.2). Lineage (NCBI taxonomy): Eukaryota > Metazoa > Arthropoda > Insecta > Diptera > Cecidomyiidae > Contarinia > Contarinia nasturtii. The sequence goes on from NW_022197544.1 coordinate 3,802,282, forward strand.
AATTTACTCTTTATTATTCTGCTTACATGGTAATCTGCTTCATTGGTATTCTTAAGATAGTTTTTTTTTGTATGGTATACAGATTTTAGCTGTATGTGGAATGGTAAAATTTACATTTTTTTGTTTTCCTTGAATGGCTTCAAGCATTCAAGTGTACTCTTAATTTGAGCCAGTTTTGCAATAAAAATGAAATAATACTAAACTATTGGGAGAGATAGAGTATCCTTTGGATTATATGCAATTTCTTAGACGATTTTTTTTTACAATATATTTAGTTGCTCATTACATTGTGAGATAATTAATTACGGACATTGGACAATTTGATTTCTTTCGATCTGCTTTAACTGTCGTCACCCTATTAGAAAAATCTATTTAACGCAAACCCTAAGCATTGGAGACAGAAACATTCTCAATGTTTTCATTGATCAGAATGTGAAAATAAGCTTAAACGTTTTCAAATAGATTTTTGATTTTCTTCGAATCGATCTAAATTTTGAGTTCACGTTGTATTATACAAATAAATTATTTTGTAAAAATGTTCTATTATTGTTTTGTCATTTAATCTGGCTGATTGATCAGTTGGTGTATGGTGTGTTGCATTGGGCATTTATTATTGACTTTGTTTACACTGTAACTAATTTTACAGTGATAAGGGCAAGTATTGAGGCAATTAGTGATGTCATTGACACTGTTTGTGTGTTTGCATTGCCGGTTAACTGTGATTCTGATGCCCTTTGAGACTATCCGGTTCAATGGCATGAAATGAAAAAAAAAAAAACAAATGTTCAACAGTTAGTTAAATTTGAATGTGAAAAAAGACACCTAACCAACATCTATTCAAATTCATTTTTTTTTAAATAATGCATTTTTAAACTTTGAAACTGGAAAACCAAAAAAAAAAAATATTTACCGTCATATTACCGCAAGGCGTTTCATTACGCACAAATTTGAACATTGATTCCACTAAATTGGCCGGAGTGGACTCTTGACATTTTTCTAGCGATTTAACAACACAGCCTTGCAACGAATCCATATCACTGTCAAAATCGAATATAAATATAAAAATCGCGTTCATTTATCGCGTAAAAACAAAAATCTCTTTAAACTTACTTGCATTGTTCCTGGCCCATAACCAGCTGTGGTAGTTCTGTTGGTACTGTTTTTGATTCAATTTCTTTTTCAGATGGTAAATAGTTAAAGAATGTTGCATTCATGCAACTGATCAATTCGTCTTTGGTCTCAGTAAAACATTGTGGCCCTTTTTCCGCAATGAACAACGCAATTTGATCGCCATCTTTGTAGCACACAAAATTCAGAAGATTTTTGAAAATTTTCACAAAAGTGCGTTTGCCTTCGATTTCTTTTGGTTCCAAGCATGGTTCGAGCACTGCCGTAAAATTCTCCAAACAACCAATGACAGTGCTACGTTTTCGACAGTATCTATATAGAGAAATTGAATATTATATATTTTATTCTGTTTCGTTTCGATTTATCGGTAAATTAAGAATTACTTATTGAAAACGGTGTCCAGTTCACCCTTTGGTTGAGCTTTGTCGATTTCATCTTGCAATGTTGGAACATCAATCAAACCACTGGTACAGTTTTGCAATTCGGCAGCACCAGTTTCAATCGCATTGTAGGCTTCCTCACCGCCAGACACTGTTTTGCATTTTTCTTTCATCATATTCTTGATATCATCAAGCTTTGGTAATGTGATATTTTTGAATGATGCAGGAATTTCCATTCCCGGTGGTAAATTCTTATTGATATCGTCCACATTGATTGATTCTCGTAGCTTATCCAAATCCAATTGCGGAGGGTCATCGCACTCAATTTGACCTGTAAAATTTTTAATCGAGAAAAAGGTGTTTATTCAATAATTTTATCAAAAAATGAACTTTTTTTCTTATTGAATAATGGTGTTTTATTTGAAAAAAAAAAAAATGATTTGTGGTGCGTATTCGGTAAGTGTATTGTAAACAATATAGTTGGGATAAGTGTTGTTATCTGTAGTTATAAAGAGTTGCAACGGCAAATGAACAAGCTCTACACTGCATTTAATCTGTCTTTGAATGTTTGCCTATTGACAGAATGGACAAAGTCCGTTAGCGATAAAACGTAGTTTTCAATCACACATTCGAATTCTGGAAAGGCATATTTTCTATTTGAACATTTTGCGAAAATAAATGTCGATTCGTTCAAGAGTAACCAAAAGATGAATCATAAAATAATCTGCCTCGACAGAAACATCCTCGACGAGATTTCAGAATTCAATTTGGTTTACATATTCAATTTACACACCTTTGCTTAGTATGGCCACATGTCAAACACGAATAAAGTCTAACAGCATTCTGTTCGGTTCTCTCTCACTCTATCAATAGCCTTATTTGCCATTTATCAATATTATATGGAGCATAACCGATACGAAATATCATGTTTCGAGATTTTATTTTGTCGCTATGTCGAAAAATCGAATTACATTCACAGTGAAGCAAACAATTTAATCGTGATTAATATCACTTGAACGATGTATTGGCAACGTCACTTTTCAATCGTTAATCAATTCACGTGTGCCATTAGGCATATTTGTATGTGTTTTCGTGATATTTTATTGTTTATAAATGCTATATTTAAAATATTGATGAAACAGCAATAATTACTGGCAACAACGAACGCGTTGTATTTAGTCGGACGAACACATACCAGATCGCCGCAAAAAGTCACCGAATTCGGGAATTTAATCGATTTCAAATTTGATACTTGAATTTAAAAGAAAAAAAAGCAGAAGACATACAAAAAACTCAATGAAAGTTTGCCGCATGGTAAGCATGAAAAAATAATTACCAAGCTCATTTGGTACGGATCAGCGCACTTACTTCAAGAAAAATTGCACAATGTAATATGTTTGGTTTTCCATTGAATTAGTAAACAAACGAATGAATTTAAAAACGAAAACAAGTATGTTTTTAATTGCAATTAAAATGACGGTGAATCCGAAACAAAGCCAGCAATTGTCTAAAGAACTTGTTTGATATGAAGAAAATATCAAGTCAAATGAATTTATTACATGTGTGACAAGAACATTATTTTGATTATGTTGTCGTCAATCCGCTAAAACAATAAAAAAAATATAGAATCCATTCCATTGTTCTTCATTCATTCAGAATGATATTGTAGTTCACACTTCAATTTCCGTTTTATGTACGCTGAACATTTAATCGTCGCATTGTGCAACAATGATTAACGGGTTTGAAAATGAAGCATACAGCCAAGTGAATCATAACGCACAGTCTCATGTAAACCTTGTACTTAATAAATAAAATATGTGGCTGTGCATTTCCTCCCTCTGTGTGGGCATGTGTATCGAACGCCAACTGAACAACATTGTCAGTTTTAGAATTTGTAGCAAATATTTGTATTTTTTTATCGTTTGTCATCCAGACTAACCCAAAAGTTGCCGTTCAAATTCCATTTTTTTTTTTTAATAAACAAACAATGATGATTCACATTTTTATGGTGTTAGTCCCGATTATGAGAAGCCAAACACAGCAGCAATGAACGAGACTCATCATAATTATGTAAAATATGAGAATGGATTTTGCGTACAATTATATAAACCACAAAATACCGGACGAGAGAGAGAGGAAGAAAAATAGAATAATGTGATGAAAAATTGAACGCGATTATTATCTAAACACTCTACGCATTTACATTGTATGCTGTGGTTGCTGCTCATGTATGGTGGCCTGTTGAAAAAGAGTAGTTTATTATTGCAATTGCGCAATCACAGTACACCAAGTCCAATACGAAATCAACACGGAGTCATGCAACATTTCCGATTCAATGGTAGTAATAAATGACCAATTGCTAAGCCGGTTGGCAAACTTGGTTCAACATTTTTTTGGGGCATTGAATCAAAGTTTTTTAGGACCCATTTTTTTCAACGGAAAAAACATTTAAAACAACAAAAAAAGAGAAATCATTGGAATGGTTTTGCATTCATCCTAATCGTAACTGACAAAATGCATTCATTGCCAAGATGAAAAAGGTATTCTTTCTTGTCTCTTGAGCTCTCTTCTTTTTATTTTACCCTTTATGAAAAAAAAAATGCAACCAAGATTTAATCAGGTTTTTAAGCGAAAAGACCGGCTTGCCTCTCAAAAAACTGGAAATTATTATCAATTTAAAGAGCAAAACAGAAACGTCAGCAAGATTTTATTCTTCGTAAAACAGCGTCGCATATTTGTGCTTCTCCGAAGTTCGTATGCTACCCAAGATTATCAGAAATTGAATGATACTTGGCATTGCGTGCTAAAGTTTCAATCAAATTAATTTTGCTGAATATTTTCTAATGCGTTTGCGGCACCTTAAAAAAATATTCAATAATAATTGTGGTTGTTGTTCGTGATTGATTATTGCCAGGGCAAATAATCCGAATCACGATTAATTAAAAACAGTCTTGCCCTATAAACTGTATCTGTAAATGTTTTCTATCTATATTATGGAAATCATTAAAACTAATCGCAATCGGTTCATAGTGTAAAACCTGAAGTGCTTGGCTTTTCAACCCATAAGTTCTGTGTAAAATGAACACAAACATATTCACTCAAATGAGAATCTGAAAACAAAAATGATAGCATACAAATATAGGGAGTGTAAAGCAACATCCAGCACGTCCACTTGCCTCTATTGACGAATTTATTTTATACTTGTCGACAACTGCAAACATAAACAAATTGCAACCTTTTTTTATTGTTTTCTCAATTGAACGGATGAGCAAGTCAATATGCATAATTTTTTTTTGCGGTTATCAAAAACTCCAAACGAGCATGATTCATTGGATTCAGTGAATTGAAATTATTGATCAATTTTTTCACTATTTAGAAAAAAACAAGCGAAATTGACCATATTTTGCGGCGCAAATATAGACTCGATGTGTTCGTGTGTACACGAAAAATAATTAACAACATTTGCATTAGCTGGAAATTGGCGTGTGAATGAGTCAAGGCCAACAATGATGCACATGGCACAGTCGCTCGTTTTATTGATTGAATGAACTGGAAAAGCATCGAAGGAAACTTGACCCCATGTACAAATTCCATTGCAGCAGATCACTCTCTCTCTCTCTCTACATATCTCTCTGCCACTCTATCTCTCTAACGCTCTGCCGCCCTATCTATTTATCTATTCAAGTAAATCGAACAACGTCCGGAGGCAATTTTAGATGATTAAAAGACGTTGACACTCACTATTATTATCATGGATATGTGTGAGGCAGATAAGCACATTCCGAGGAATCGACACCGTATTCGAATCAATTTACATAGATTTTCCAGATTTCCTTTTTTTTAATTGAAAAATATTTATATATATGCCCAGTGACATTCATTTCATAGTTATTGAATAATTCCGCACGAATGTTGACAATTGTTTAAACGTGTCAATGGCAATAATCTTTAAATAAACCACTTACAATTGACTCTTTTATTCAACAAAATGTGAAATAAACTGAACTCCTTAAAACAAAACTGATTTACAATTAAATTATGCAAATATTAATTATCAACGAATTGCAGTTTGTTTGTTTGCCTTTTTCGTAGCGAATTTTACATTTATATCAACACTTGAAATGTTTGAACGAAAACAAAGTTGTTCTTTTTTAGGATTGGAACAATACTTGAACTCGGCAAATTAGTGCAGTACGTAAATGCAGTAAATTGAATTACAAGAGTGTGAAGAAGAATAAAAAAAAGTCGTGACGGCAATTTTGGAACTGAACTTTTGATGTTTTTTTTTTTGATAATTTTTTTTTCCATCAAAAAATATTTTTAATCACTGGAAAAAAACCAACGCCAATCAAAATAATATGCAATTCATTGGTATAAAAACTGGTTCTTGAATGTTTTTTTTTTTCTTCATAAAAATGATCACATAGTCACTGGATACATTCCAATTTTTCAAAACAAAAAGTGAAACATTCAGAAAAACACGAAACATTCCATAGAAAATTGTGGAACAAAGAAAATAACCACTTACCCGACAATGCTATGGTCAGCAAAACGAGGAAAAACAGGCGATTTCGGTGAAACATATTTACTTTGGTGTGTTGAAATGTACACGCGTGTCCGATTCACTCGGCGAATTGTGTCTGAAACGGTGCACTTCAAATACAAGACGAATGATAACTGAGCCGAGCTTCACCGTGATACTACTGCTTGATGATTGCGTACGATGAGATTGTTGAAATGCTGCTTAAACAATATTTTGTTGATGCGGTCGTCAATGTGTGCAGCTGCTTTTTGTTTTATCTGTATTTACTTTTCCTATGTAAGCGTACAAAATGAAGATTAAAATGATGACAACAAAAATGCCTAATTGAAATAAACAATCCAATCGATGCAGTGAAATATTCGAAATGATGTGTGCCACACATAATCGCTTGCTCAAGTTCAGAGTTGTAACATACACTGTTTACGTGCATATATCGGTGTTAGTATGTTATTGTAAACCAACTTGTAACTGTATGGTCAATATACACTGTTTATATGCTAAATCGACAATTTACACACAAAGCATGTTTGTACACACACAAAAAATATGCGGTCAAATCAAATGAGGATGCGGTTATTATTAGGTAGTGTGCGGTTAAATTTAAACTCAATTTTCATCCATTTTACAATTCTATGTTCTAGAATTGACCGCAATTTACCGCATTCGTAGTATATTATCAAATAATATTTGTTAAATAAAATAATATTTTTGATGTAAATATTTTATAATTCTCACACGTACATTTAAATGCTTGATTTTGACGCTTTTGTGTGGTCAAATTTACTATGAATGCGGTAAATTGCGTTCAATTCTAGAACACAAAATTACAAAAAAATAACAAATAACTGCATCTTCATTTGACCGTATATTCTTTTGTGTGTAGTTTCGTTTGATATGCGATGACTTCTTCTTGTTATTTTTTTATTATTTTTTATGTTTCTGTCTCTTTTTTATATTCGTTCAGTTCAAATGGTCGAATGTATTGACGTTACTCAATAACATACAAACTAAACAGTGTTACTGTATGCTCGAGCGTCTCTTTAATAAAAAAAAACTATTCAACTGACCACACATTCTTCCACACATAACAGCAAAATCAATCGAACGAAACAGAGAGTAGAAGCGGTTTGAATGAACAAATTTACTATGTCAGGGATGTCAAATAGAAATGATGTTTTTTATGTTAAAATATTGGCACCATACACTCTTCAATTGAACTCTTATCATTTAGCTACAATAACCCAAAATGAAATTCTTAAAATTCTTTGTACAATCACCAAATAAATTGAAAATGCTTTTCAAATTTGATTAAATGTACACAAATTTTTTCAGCGATGGATTGTTATTCAGAATACACAATGACCGGGCACTTTTTTTTGCTCACCTGAATCAATAAAAAACACAATACCAAATTAATGCAAATTTTTTAGTTTGATTTCATGTAAACAAAGTGTCTTGTATCTTTGGCAGAGTGTCAAATAGACGGTTTTTTGAATGAAATTAAAATATTGCTCATCACCAATTTAATCAAATACATATTTTCAATAGTTGACAGTTCAAATTCACAAATACATGATCGATTGTTGTCTATCTAATTCTCTGTCTCTCTCTTCTTCCTCTGTACAGACGTCATTCAATCAGTCAACGATTTCACCGTGCGGTGTCGCTGCGATGTTATCCAATTCAAGTCCAAATTGAATGGGGATAAAAAAAAAACCGTTTGACTTTAACAAGTGGTCGATATATCGTGGGAAAATCGGAACTGTTTTCATTATTAAGTTCAATTTTAATTCAAAATCGACTATTTTGAGCTCAATTCATGTCAAATGATCAAACAAAGGAGAAAATTGATTTTTACCCATCCTCATCGAACAGGTTGCTTTATAAGACCTAGAAAAATTCAATTCAATTTTTTTATTTTTCACAGATTTTTTGTTTGTTATTTTTAATTGAAGTAAAAATGTCGATTACCCATGAATAGGTCTTTCAAGATTATTAAATCAATTCACAAAAAAAAAGTAAAAAAAAATATGACTGGAATGCAAATATTGAATGCCAAAACAGTTATGGGTTCTTTTAAAATTATTCGTTCAATTAAAGTCATTAGTTCATTGAGTCATTAGTTCATATTCAAATAGAAAATATTTATTGGGAATGTTCTTGTTCTAATGTCGTCAGAAAGCCCTCATTTTTTTTTCATACAAATCATTCAAAAATTAAACAACCGCATCAATGTCATTTTTGCAAAAGGTGATTTTATTAGATATCATATAGCCAGGATTGAGTTCAAATGGATAACTTTGGAATACATTGAGATGGACGGATTTTCTGATTGGGTATGAAAACCGTAAATTTTGTAATTCGTGCAAAATGTGTGTGTAAACTCATTTTATTTGTTTGTTTGAAACAAAACAAATAAAATAAAATGTTGCCATTTTGAAGATCGATACCAATTTTGGTTAGTGACTTTGGTGATGGTGTTTGGTGTAAGTGTTGATTTTATGTGGTAATATATCCCACACAATGTTTACAATTTGTATGCCTGTCGCATGAATAAGTCAAAGTATCCATCGTTATCGATTGATGCACTGACGCCAGCATAATAGTTGTAAAATTCTTCTTCGGTGACACGACCATCGACAACACCGCCAACTTCAAAGTTTGCCAAAAATCGATTCAAAATTTGCTCTTCCGTTTGTTCACCACTGCAAATGGACGAAACAACAACAACAAAAACAGTAAACGATGCATAAGTTAAGAAAAATGATTAAAAATCATGGAATTTGGCCAATTTTTTTCTGTTCGTTTCTGGACATAAATAAGAAATATAATGATCGTACCTCGTATATTGTGGATGATGAAGTACCGAATACACATTTCTGCAAATGAAAATATAAAGTTATAAATAATGCAAAATGAAAAATGCGTAGAAAAATTGGCTTTACTTCAAATCATCGATGGTAATCTGTCCGTCGCCAGTTTTATCCAACTTTTTGAATGCATCACCAATTATGCTTTGTCTACTTTGAGACATTGGAGGCTGCCAGGAAAATACACACAAAATAAATTGAACAATATAATTGAATAAGAAAATTTACTCACTCTAATTTGAATCAAAAATTCCGACATATTGATCGAACCATTTTCGTCGGTATCAAAACTATACGGAAGAAAAGAGAAAAAATGTTCTAAAAAACGTTCAACATCTTCATTAAATTTACCGTTTGAAAATATCTTCGGCTTCTTCATCGGTTACTTCCATGCCAGTGTCACGAAGTCCCTTTGCAAATTCCTCGAGTGAAAGTTGTTTGTTACCATCGTCGTCCATTCGACGAAAAGCACGACCTAGTGATAATTACGCACTTATTTAATGCGCCATTTGAAGTAAAATGGTGACTGCTGTGAGTGTGTAATACATACCCAAGCCTACAATACCCGATGCCCCACGTGCCAAACATAACAAACGCAATTTTTCAACTGGATCCCTTTCCGTTCCATCGTCCAATGCACGTTGGCATTTGTTTATTAATTCCGATTCACTTCGCGACATAGAGCTTGATGGACGATTTGCCATCTAAACGCAACGAAATGAAAGCACAAACTGGTTAAATAATTTTTCTGATAGCCATAAATGTGATATGAAATGTTCATTTCTTCGACAAAAAGATAGAAAACACGGACATACACAACCAAATGGGTTTTTAAAATTTAAAAAAAAAGAGACACAACACAAACGATAATTGACGAAATCGACACAAAACTAATTGGGTCAGTCCAATTTAAACCGGTGGTTTTTTTCTTTTCTTTTTTTCTGCATATGCACTATTTATATTTTATTTCAAGAGAACGAATGAGAGATCAGAATGTTTTGTTGTCTACCTTCAAGGTGAATCGTTTGCGGTAACGTTGGCTTAGCATATTTGGTTGAATAAATATTTAATGGATGAAAGTGAAAGAAAACAAAATTAGAAAGACACTTTTGTTGCAGATTTTGTTTTTTTTTTTTAAATTAATGTAGAGATATGTATGTTTTTTTATTCTCAATCGATCAATATTTCAAGCGAGTGATATAAAATTATCGATGACCCAGCCATGTTTTGTTGTTGTTTTTCTTTATCCCTATTCTTTACGTTGTACATGGAATATATAATTTTGGGAAATTATGTTTGAATATAAGCCCATCATTTCACGTCCATTATCACAGCGCACACACATTGTCACTATATCCGTTGAATGTCTATCTGAGAACTGTTGGTCGATTGTTCGAGAGAACCGCTTTTTGTTTGTACATATTTCGGAGCATGTCACACATTTACATCAAATCGAAAGCCAAAAAAAAAACGAGCGAACGAACACGAGATATTACAGAGAAAAAAAGAATGTAAATCAAGAATACACAGGACTAAAAATCGATTGAATCCACATTGGAACAATTGCGGGTGTATACATGCGTTACTGAACGTTAACTTAAAGTTTAGCGTGCCGATCTTGTGTCGCGTGCATCGCACAAAGCAACGTCAACAACACGACAACATGATGAGTGAACGAACTTTTACTATGACCGAAACATAATGAATTGACCATATTGGATAAATAAAATAGGACCCGCACAGACTTATTCAATTCGAAAGACACTTACTGTCAATTAAAAACGTAAACTATACGCTTACTGTGATACACTACACATACACATCGGGACGACATCCAATTAACGATTCACAATTTATGCAAATACAATTGTTTCCGTTAAACACATTATTTGTCAAGGATCGTTCACAGAGTTCAAAGCAATCGTTCAATCGTTCAAATTGACACATTACAAATCAATAGCGATGGAAATTCGAGACGCCGAATAAATATTTTGTTTTTTGTTTTTGTTTTTTTGCTCTCTTTGATAATCAGCAATGATTTATTCTAATTTTTTGATAACATTCAAATTCCGTTACAATTACTTTTGGCCAGGCTTCTCTATGATATTACACGATTTCAATTTGATTAAATGAAATTGTTTGAACATTTTCAAATAAAATCAATTTATTTGATTTGTGATTTCAAATCTAAAATTGAGAGTGCTGACATTAAATTTCCAGTTAAATTCAAATTGAATGAAAATGCTAAGGACCGCTAGAAAAAAGTGTGTCCTTCGGTTCAATAATCATCGCACACACAAAAACAGAAGTAGTAATTTGCAAATTTACCAATAGTTGTTAAAATATCTATTGGTATTTTCATACAATTGTCACTACAACAGCGAGCGCAGTTGACATTTGGTCCATCGCGCCAAAACAAGTGACAATTATGTTGTAGTCAGTATGAAAATACCAATAGATATTTTGACAACTATTGGTAGATTTGCAATATACCAATACATTCAAACATTTCTAGTACTACTGTTTTTTGTGTGTGTTGAATCACATTGATTTTTTAATGAACTTTTCATTTCTCTACAGAAGAGAATTCTAGAGAAATATATAGTCTCTTTGCATCATATGTTTTGTAAATTACTTGTCGAAGCGTGAACAATTTAGTCAAATCAATGAAATTGAACCAAAATTCATCATTCACCGGAATATTCCACATATTTTGACTTTAAATGTTATGCATGGCAGAGCACTGAACTTAAGTTGCATTGAACGTCTACTTAATAAGTTAAAGAAGTGAAGTTAATGGAATAAATATCAAAAAAAAAAATTGTGTTAAACTATGAAAAGTGAGCTCAGCAACAGACATAGTCTTTTTTTTCTAATCCAGTCTTTGCTATCACGGAATGGTTATAATTTATTCACACGTCTGACTAATTAATTAAAAAAGTCTCCATTCTTTTCTTTTCTGAGACTTTTATTCAAGTACTTCTATGATAAATTATAATAAACTGAAAAAATCGCATTTAAAAACTCACTGTTTTAATTTCAAATAGTTTCTTCTACTGCAAATGATAATTTCACTTCAAATAATCAAACTAGTTTAGAGATAGTTTTCACTCGCTCAAAAATCTTTGATATTGTGTTGTGAGTAAACACCCGTGATTCGTAAAAAGTCCAAATAGAAACTGAAATCGAAAGCCGCGTTGTTCGTTGTTTTTGTAAAAAAAGTAAACGCGATGATGATGAAATATATGACTCAACTGCATGCAATCGTAGTTTAAAGTGTGTGTCTCACGCACATACACTACAGCTGCTGATCAGTGTTTGTCATCTGATCGATATGTATCTTAGATTATTATGACGAGATATGTCTCACAAATCTTAATGAAATTCATTCGACATAAAAGTAATTGGCATGATTAAATCCCTGAATACGGTTGAGTGAGCAATCTCTGTGTGTGTGAATCATTTTGGAATTTATAATTTGTTAAATGTAAAGAGATTTTATGTAAAATTTGTAAATACTAAATTGACATTGCTGGGATTTTTTCCATTGAAATCATCATTGATATTGATTGACTTTGAAAATTGTTTTTACATAAATCAATTTTATCAAAACGCAACGAATCAAGTAATGATTGTTTCATTAGTTGAAGATTTCTTTTTATCCATTGCGGTAACTCTGATGATAAACTTTCTGATTATTATATTTGATGAATCAAAAAAATAGATTGATTTATTCGAATTTGATTGGTGACTACTGTGTTTTCGGTGATTTTGATAAATTTGGAACATAGTCGTTGTTATAGCCATTATTTCATACTTGTCCGTATACAAAAATGTGAGTGTTATATTAGAATCAAAACATTGTAGTCCAATGTCTTATCATGTATCGACACCTCATGTTCATTGGTCTATTTCCAATGTGGTGTGTTTAATGCTTTTGGCCCGATTGATTGTACCGCTGCCGACCCATCGACATACTTAATATCAAATGATGATGAGATTCTTGCATATTTTATAAACCATTGTGTATGTTGCGTGTTTTATATGTTCAACGGATGGATGCATAAAAAAACAAAAGGAAAATAATGAATTCAGATGGCAAAACCTTAAACATTGACATCCCTTTATATTCGACGATTTTTATTACCATTCATTCATCAACTAAAAAAAATCATAAGTAAATACATGCACTCGACAAGTATGAAATGCACATAAACATTGATTTTTGGTCATTCCTGAGATTTTTTTTGACTAATTTCTATAAAATATAATCTGACATGCCGTGTATTTGATTATGAATTCAAATATTATGTCATAATCATCACGTAAAGCTATGTACCTGAGTGATTCTTATAGAACAACAAATAAATTGGTAACCGCTTTTTTTCTCTCTGTAATTATCGTCTGTTGGCGACAGTATCCTAGAGCATGTGTGCGCTTCGAACAATGGACAATGCTATTCATTGTAGTAGTGTTTGTAGTAAAAAAAAAGTATATTTGTTTATTCGCTGGTGACATGTTGCGTAATTTAGCTTCCAATTTCAATTATTATGTTCATGCACAAGGTAATATTTGTCAGTGAACAATGAAAAATGGCCATTAAGTTATGGGGCGTCAACCATTGCCGCCCGTTTAATTTAATAAAATATATTCCATTTTCCGTGTCTCTTTATGAGCTCATTTTTTTTTACTAAGGGTCCACACTAAAACAAACCCCAAAAATTTATCGACGCACAGTCTCTTCAAACAGATAGAATTGGGGTCATGCAATTTGTGCGAATTTTTTTTTCTTGAAAGTAATTTCGATTTGATATAATGAAAATGGAAAACAATTTGAATTTATTCATGGAATGAAATACGCCAGCTCAATATACCATGGAAAATACTTTAAAAACCAAGCTGTAATTTATATGCAAACGTTGTGGAATTTCTTTTTATTTTTCCATACATATGAATCATGTGCAAATCAGCTGATTATTGGTCGACTGTTTCAATCAAAAGACAAACCCTTTACTTTAGAATCACCTAATACTGTTTAAGAACGCAAAAACAGAACACAGCACAGCAACGAAATCAAGGTATATTAAACGTTTTTTTATTTGTTACCTGAATATTTCCTTTGTATTTGAATCAAAATATAATGAATTAAACAAAAACGTGCACGTTTTTTGCTGAAAATGAAAAAAAAAAGAAATGAAGAAAAAGTTGGCAAAACAATTAAACACATCCAAAAATTGTATTACGTATCTACCTTAATTTATTTGCTTGAAACACAAATATTTGTCTTTTCAATTACAATTCACACAACTCAACCTATCTTGGTTGAATTGAACACTTTGTCTGTGTCAAAGAACTAGTACAAACTGAAAGTATTTCGTATTTAAAACTGCGACACTGTCCAACGAAAGAACATCATCTGAATTGGTTTTCCCTGTGACCGCATCCACTTTAACATACGAATACGTACGCACATGTGTGTATACTTGTACAATACACGCGATATCGTATGAGAAATCCCATATGACTAAAAAAATATCCATTTCAAATGTCATATCGGTTTTGCCGCATACATTCATATCTTTATCCAATAATATTAATGAGACAATTTAAAACTGAATTAATAACAGCACATTCTACAATTCAAATAGTTTTTCTTTCGATTTTTCTAACATTTTGATCGAATTCATATTTTATAAATTTTGGTATAATGATGTTTTTTTAGTCCAGAATGCTTGATTATAATATGGTTCAAGTTTGAAATACAGCTGATTACTTCTTTCTTCCACCTCGTTTGCCCTTCCCTTTCTTTTTGGCCTTTCGCTGAGCCAATAATTTTCGATAATTTCGTTGAATGATGCGTGCCACACGGTTCATCATAAATAATAAAATTCGTTCCTCGCGTCTTTTCTCTTCTTCAACCTCTTTATCGGCCAGAATTTGATTGTATAAAATTTCCTGAGTTTTGTATTTGTCATTCCATGCGTTAAGTGTATTGGTTTCCCGTTTCAAAATGAGCTTACATTCATTTAGCTTTGCATTGCGTGCACCGATTTCATGGTCATAAACTTGCAAAAAATCCTTTAGCTGATGCTCCAAGTCGATTCTATGGTGATGAATAATATTATTACATTTGAATCACTTAGAATAAATCAACATTACTAGATAAATGTCTTCAAATGCGTTACTGAAAAAAGTCAGTCAGCAAAAGCGTTATAAAATATATGGACGATGTCACGCTTTTGTTGGCGAACTGTTTTATATAACGCATTTGAAGACATTTATGTAGTAATGCTGATTTATCCTAGGCGGTTCATTTAAAGTGTTAAAAAAACATTGAACCATTTAAAATATATATACTTTTTTTGAATCGCTTCATTTTCCTCGCACATATCGTTCTTTCGTAAGGTGTCAAACATTTCTTTGGCTCGCAGTACCGATTCGGTGGCCGCATTTTGATGACATTTTCCAATTTCACATATTTCGGTCATTGCTTTATTTGAATCAATACTGAAAATGAATATTCAATTGTACAAATCGCTTCATTCTCAAAATCAATAATTAGATTTTCAATTAGAGCTATGAACTCTTGACAGAACCAAAATTCGAATGAAAAATTATCGAGTGACATTGTTATTTTTGTGAACAATTTGTTTTTCTTTTTCGTCAAGAATGTAACCTTACAAATGAAACAAAAATAAGAAAAAATAACTACATCAATCGATTAAGAATCATGCTATTCTTATGATGGAGTCGTCTCTTTTCAAACTCATATCGTTCGACTTCGTCCTGTTTCACCGTTGTAATATTGGACACTTTCAGTTGATCTTCTTCGATTTCCCGGCGCAGTTCATGAATTCGTCGTACGTTTTTGGTATTTTCCGCCCAGTGCTGATGTAATACCTTCTGTCGTGCCATTTCTGTGGCAGCGCTCATTTGAATACGATGTCGAGCGATTTTCATCAACTCACTCAAAAGTAGCATAATATTTTGACCGCTTTCTGGCATCTACAGTTCAGAAATGTTATGAATTTAAAAGAGAACAATAATCGTAACACAAACATGTATTATTTACATTCTGCCATCCATTCGCATTATTGTGTAAAATATCCAAGCATTGATTCAAAGCTATTACAAACGTATTGTTCGATGCATCAATCGACGAATGGAACCACTTTTGTGTGAACTCTTCGATTAGCTGTGCATCGTCCACTGAAAATAGCAACTTCAAATGTTCGTATTGATGTTTAATCAAATTCGAAAGATAAAAAACTAAACGAATTTTTGCGATACACAAATCTAACACTTTTTCAATGCGATGCGCATGGACTTGAAGTTCGATGTGTTTAAAATCATTTTCACTAATATTCGATTCATAGTCATTGTATAATATAATCTCCTTGCCAATTCGATTGATAAACTCAAAAACAACCTGACGAAATTGTCTCTCTTCATCAGTCACATTCGTTGATTGGCTACCAATTGGCCAAAGTGTCATCGTTCCAGACATATTATTTCATTAACTGTCGGATTTATTTCGTTTTGAATCCAGTATCCGTGAACATTGAATGGCAAACTAACGACTGTGACACATTATTTATTGAGACGTTGCCAAGGTAATCGATGCGTCGATTTCCATACTATGCACATGTCGCTGCTTATGCTTTTCCTCTTTCAATCAAACTGAATTATATGCAATAATTCACATATTCATAATGGCTTTCAACATTCGAATGAGAATATTATATTCATATCTTTGAAATGTAAATTTTTATTTTCTTTTCTATAAAAACAACAATTCTTACTTAACGGCATTTTATGGCTAAATTTATCGAAAAAACTTACATCTAAATATATTTCAATTTGCATTTTGACATAAAATACTATTCGCGATTGTGTGTGTTATTTGGCATATCCTAAAAAAACAGAAGCTGCCAAAAACAAAGCTAGGAACTAATATATTCGGATGCACGCACGCATGCATACCACGTGCGCTGTGCACATATATACACAATTTCATTTGTAAATATATATAAAATTGGTCACCGTGTCTAATGCTATCGACCAAGTATCACCTAGCACTCTTTTTTTTCAAATTACAGCATTCATTTTGATTTCAACTGAAAACTATTTTACATATATACACACGCAAACATATCTATTACTATACTATTCCTATTACTGATCCTGTATCACGAAATTTACATTATAGGTGACCTAATTTACTACTATTTGGTTTTTATTTTCAATGTAATTTCTAAAAATATTTTTTTTAAAAAATCTACAAATCACTTCATGTCGCATTAGCAATATAATTCGTTCGATTTTTATAAAAATAGGCACATCTTCAACGTCATATTTAACAAAAAAAGTTCAATAATTCAAAGTTTATATAATATGAACACATGAAAACACATACAAAATATATTTTTAGAAAAAAACACTATTGACTGCCCATTGCTATATGAAAATATGACATGAATTTTGGCATTGTTTAGGCAAGCAATAATTTTTCCTTTTCCACGGTTATCGTTTGATCATTGGCCGCTGTATTAATGTTGATATTGAAATTTGATGCCGTTTGTTTTTTTGTTTTCAATGTCGTCGATCGGCCGGAAAAGTAATCTTCGATCTCTTGTAATGTTTTTCCTCTTGTCTCTGGCAAAAAGAAATAGTAAAAGATTGTACCTGAAAAAATAAAACAGAATCATTTCATTAAAGAAAACACACGGTAAAATGAAGTTTTCGATATTTTTTTTTTTTTGAGTTCAAATTGTATAGAAAGTTCTACTAACCGACTAAAGAAATAACACCATATAAAATAAACGTTCCGTGTTGCTCTATAGTACTCATCAAAAATGGATATGTTTTCACAACTATAAATACAAATGAATGGGCCGCAAATGTAGTCATTCCACCGATGATGCCGCGTACTTTTTGTGGATACAATTCGCCTGAAATTTATAATCAATTGAAAGGTATTGACTTAAAAAATGAATCGAAAAATGTTCACATACCGATCATAACCCATGGTACGATGAGGTATCCAATGCAACTGCATATTGTAAACGTAAAAATACATGCCACTGGGAACCATTGGTATTGCGTCGGAAGACCTTCTTTATCCATAGTGAATTTATATTGAAGATAAATGCCAAGGCATATCATCGATATGCCACAACCAATTGACGATACAAATGTAAGTGGACGACGGCCATATCTACGCATTGCAATACAGCCAACGACCGTAAACAATACACGAACAATTCCAATAAAAATTGCACAATTGTTTGCATCCCACGACGGTACAGCCATTTGGAAAATTTCAACCGCATAGAATGTGATCGTATTAACGCCGCTAAATTGATACATCATGAAGTATACAACGAGTATTATGAATGGCTTCAAAGCGGTGGGACTGAGTATTGCTTTAATTGTTTCACGAAATGATGTTTTTCTGCAAGTACACATTGAAATCGATCATTTTTCTTCGACATAAATTTAAAAAATAATTATTATTATTAAAAAACTAACTTGTCTAGTTGAGATTTTTGTGCGAAATTTTGCAAATGATCCACTTCACGTTGAATATTGTATGTTGAACAGCGCAATTTTGACAAACTTTTGGTTGCCTTTTCTGGTTTTGATTGTGCCACATAGAATGTTGGCGTTTCTGGCATCATGTACATCGAAATTAATGCTATTGTTGGTATAAATCCCGATATCACTGATAACGTTTTCCACGATGCAAATTTTCCGATTGTATACTGGAGAAGTACACCGAAACTAATAAAGACGGCGGCTAAAGCACTCAACATGCCACGGAGATGGGGCTGTGTCACTTCGCTGGTGTATACACGAGCAGGTGCACCAACCATACCAGAACCAAAACCCATAAGTAAACGACCCGCATAAATCATAGGCACATCGGTGGCCATTGCAATGAGTATCCAACCAAAAATTAACGGAATTTCAGTCAATAGCAATGCCTTTTTTCGTCCAATTTTATCCATCTATTTAGAAGAATCGAATCATTACGTTAAATTCATCATTTTCAAGCAAATGCATGTGATATATTACTCACCAAAATACCACTTAAAATACATCCAACTGGTGTACTGGCCGAAGATAATGCAGCTAGAAAATAAACAAACAAACAATGATTTAAAAAAATATATTCGAAAATAAACGAAGCAAATAAAGATTTGGAAAAATTCTGATGTTTCAATAAAAAAAAACCGCCCATCATTGCCTATTTACCCTTGCATTTTGTAGTAAAAATTGTGTTTATTGTTAGATAATTTAGTATATATATATATTTTTGTTGTTTTGCTTGAAATTGTGATGTACGATGTCAAGCGGAAAGTGAACTCAAAACAAGTCACATGTTTACTACATTTTAACGTGATAAGTATATTTCTTATCATTTCGAAATGAAAAAAAAAACCAACATTTAATCAACAGAATCGAATCATTAAGTTGAATTTAACTAGAAGTTGAGTGAGCCTAAGAAAGAATGAAGAAAATCAGAGTTAAATTACAAGGTCAACCCATATGTTCATATTTGACGTTTCAATCAATGAATTGAATTTTGTTTCAATTTTACCACCATCAATAAATAGACACGTCGAATATGGATTTCATCTCGATATGAATTTTTGATTTTATGGTCAATTGACGTCAATCCATGTGTTGATTTTCATACGGTTCGGTTTGACGTTGTTGTTCTAATCTCAACGACTCATTTTTTTTCTTCTTCTTCTTTTTTCAAATGACCCTTTTTTGTTTTCATTTCCAGAATATATAGATAATCCATTTGTGCAAATTCATCATTTTTGGCAGCAGAACTCATTAAATATATACGAATTTTATCGCATAAAATAACGTGCGCGTTTAAATGATTGTAAACCGTTTGTTTTTTATTCAACGAATTGATAGCAAATTGAGAAAATTGCCATGTGACTTATCGCCTTGAGTGAGTCTGCAAGGCAACAAACTTGAATAAAGACTGAAAATATGTTCATATATTCATTTCCTCAATTTGAAAAATGAAATGACAATAAATTGTCGGTAATAAGTGCGTCTAACGCGCACATTCTATGGACAGTGTCATTCTATTGGACACACAACAATTATACATGATTTGTTGGCAAAAGTTCATTGAATTAGATTATTTTTCTGTTGTTGACATTCGATTATGTTTCATTGTCCACCGAGAAAAAACGAAATGCATTTGTAGAAATACCCATGACGAGAGTGTTAATTTCAATGGATTTGTTTACTACGAAAATAATATTACACCACACGCATCAATATAAAATTTAACGTTATTCTCACTCATAAACATAAATTTTAATTGGATTGTTAATCATTAAAGCCGAGATCTTTTGATAAAATTGTTTGTTGAAAATCATGGCAAATCACTCGTTTATTGCTGTTTTTAGATACAATTAGTGACTACACCGCGTTTTCCCCCCGCATATGCAATTTAAACGATTACTCATGTGATGTGGTTTATTATCATTTGGAAAGGGCCAAAGGTTTACTTTACCGTCTACGATAATATATTTCAGCCTGTTGTAATATATCACTTTCGTTCGCGTGCATTTATCAGAATCGATTGCATGTGATATCAACATGTTCACAAAATGCACAACGGTACAATGTCATGTGGTTAAGCAGACAGATTCAAAATCCCATTTTGGATTAAATGCTCGTTTTATAAATCATCTTCACTGAATTTTCTTTTCTTACGACGTAGATTTCCTTTGAATTTCATTTCATAACAAATAATAGAAATTGATTAAAGAAATTGATACGAGCAAAATAAAAAACAAAGCGAGTGATTCACATCATATAAATTTTATCATTCAATGCAATTATTATGAATACACACACATGTTATAAGTAATTTTTTTGTAAATCTAAACGTTTTTTTCTTAGCATGTGAATTGTTTGACGTCGTAATCTTTCTGATGATCAGAACTTTTTTGCATTCAGTGTTATTTAAATGGTATTTTTTTCTATGCAGAACCATTATGTGATAGAATAGCAAATTAGTCGATAAATTAACGGTAATTATTGTTGCTGCTGTTTGATGTGTCAAAATATATCTGTAAAATCACCACAAATGAGATATTTTATTGTGTATATTGTTTTTTTGTCCAAGAATATTGGTGCATGCGAAATTGAAATCGAATTGAAATGATCAAGTTTGAATTGGGAATTACGACTTAAACTGAAATTGGTTTCGGAAACGGTCTGGTTTTTCATGTCAGTTACATGGTTGTGTGCACTCGATTTCGATTGATTCGGCCATCAATTCGCATTATCGACAATGATGTTATCAAATTACGTCTTTTTGTTGATTACTTGCCATTTGTTTTCAAGTTTCTTTTAAACAAATCTCACATTAAAACTAAACCTGCTAAAACTGCATATTCTGTTAAATTGACTGCAATCTGCATTCTGTTCAATAGCATCTTTTATTTTTACTAATATGTTGCAGCCATTGAAATGAATAAAACAAATAAAATGTTTAAAATGTAACCTTTGAATCCATAGCAACATCTGTATAGACTTTGGACAGAACATTTGGATTGTTTGTTTTTAATTTTCGCTTTCATGCAAATTGAATCACATGAAGAAAAGCGACACAGCCAGATAATTGATAAAACTAGAGCAGGAAGCTGAGGCTTGTACAAAACAAAGAAATCAAGTTTCGTCACGAGTATGAAGCAAATCTTGGTTCCAGGCGTGGCTTTTTTTTATCGCTTAGTTACGAAAAAAATATTGTTATTTTTTTTTAAACGAGTTTGGAAGTAAATCCAATCTTCTTTTATCAAATTTAACGATATTTAAAAAACATCAACAAAAACAACAACAATCAAATCAAATTGTAGGCATCGATCTTGTT
This sequence comes from Contarinia nasturtii, assembly GCF_009176525.2. Classification (NCBI taxonomy): domain Eukaryota; kingdom Metazoa; phylum Arthropoda; class Insecta; order Diptera; family Cecidomyiidae; genus Contarinia; species Contarinia nasturtii. The sequence goes on from NW_022197544.1 coordinate 3,824,116, forward strand.
TTCTAGGTGGTGTGCACGAGCCATCAATTCTCTCGCTCTTTCATACACTTGAACGCACTGAGAGTTGAAAATAAAACGTCGTAGTGAACAAACATTGCTTCAGGAGTGATTGTAATTTCATCGATTTTCGCAAAGTTGTCAAAATGAAAGAGAAACAGGAAAACAAAACAGACCAACGTGTAAAACTAATTCAAACGTGTATACATTTTAAATGAAATATACGTAAAGTTCAGTTTTTAATATGAAAACGGAATGGCATTCGGTCGAGATTGAGTGGTTGTGGATGAATGCGTGTGTCACAACAGCGCAAAAAAAGGATAGAATAAATATTTTATGCTATAAACGCATTTAGACTGACAGCGAGAGTATAAAGTATATGTTTTCCTTGCAAATGTTTAAATTCACAATAGGTGATTTTATGCTTCCGCTATTTTATGCAAATATTTTTTTTTTATTTTAGTCCAATTGTTATGGAAATGATGATTGATCGGCTTGTTTTTCAGAAAATATTCCACTGTTCATGGTTTGCAAAACTTACCAATCCACGACTCCTGACTGCAATTGATGGGAATGAGAGAATCGGGGCGCTTGAGCTGTGGAATAACAACAGCACTAAATCCAAACATAAGACCAGTGTTAATAGTACCAAGATTGGCGACGAAAGCAGCCACAACCTGTCGGAGCGCTTTTCCACGTTCATGTTTATTTTGAAATGGATTTGCTGTTGGTGCCGCTGTTGCCGGCACCTTTATGGCCGCTTGATCTTGCATTTCGATTTGATTTTGTGATTGTTGCTGTGATTCTACAATTACTACACGCATCGGTCCACCGCTGTCATTCATCAATGTTTGAGTATCACCACTGGAAAAAAAACAACAATAGAAATAATACGCCGAATGAATTAACTGATTTTATACGTTTGACAGTGTGTGGCAACGAGAAAATCGATTACGAAATAAAATCAGTAGTAGGAAAAGGGGGATTCGTCGCCAACTTTTGCGTCAACCGCATGGTTGAATTTTTATTAGCTACATTATACAAAATTTGGAATTATATCATATCGAGCAGCACACTTCACCCTAAAAAAAATTTCAAATGCGACTTGCTTCTCTATCTTCACCATCAAAAAATTGGGTTTGGTTGTGTATTAATTTGGAATTTTACATTCCCTTGTACAATTCACTAAATGCCGTAGTAACTATTTACGTTGACGAAATACTCGATGAGTATTTAGTACCATATATTTTCTCTATAAAAAAGAAGAGTACAACAATGTACCTATGACATGAATTTGCTAATAACTGGAGTCTCAATGTGTATGGAATGAAATCGTATGAGGCGCTCTCTACGTGATGATACACTTAAAGCTGATAGAAGATGCAACCAAATACAACAATATAACAAAGATATTATTATATAGTATTGAAACGACATATGTGTCAACTACTGATTCAACAAAAAAATTCATTTGGTGATTATAATCAAATTCAATTTGAGTTTTCTTTTTTCATATAAAATATATAATATTTTGTTCATGTCATTCATATCAGTAGTAATTGAGAAATAAAGTTGAAACATTTGCAACAGACCAAAATATCCATTTGTATTGTTAAATAATTCTGGAATTGAGTTTAGACTGCAATCGAATAAAATAATTGAGCACACTCCATAGCATTTTTTTAAGGTTATTTTGGAGGACTATATGACTTTTAATAATTGAATGAATTGAGTCAGTATTTCTTCTTTTTGTCATATAAATTTTGATTTTATTGAACAGTACGATTGTTTCGACGAATGAACGTCATCATCAGCTGCATGAATACGACTTTAATGGCAATTGATTTTTTTGTCAATAAGAATATCCATACAGTTTTCATCATCGGCCAACATTTTTTGACAAATTGAAAAAAATTCACAGACTTGGAGTACAAATCATAACGAAAGACTTTTGAATAAAAAACATTTTAATTTTTCACGAGTGAAGTCGATAACATGAGTGAAGTTGGTTGCTTTTATTTTTTTGACAATTTCAGAGCGTCAAACATTTATTAATTCAATAGAAAGAACAATAAAACATTGATAAGAATGCATCAAATAATTCACATCAATTTTCTTGTTATTGCAATTTTCGCAAGTGCAAGTGCAAGAATTTACGAAGATTGTACATTCGTACCTAAGGGTAAGATTTCTGTTTGTGGTTCCGATGGTAAAACTTATACCAATATATATCATTTCTGGTGTGCCCAGAAGAGTGAGTATGGGAGAAAAATAAACCTACAACTAATACGTCATTGGCATTGTTTCATATGGGAAAAATACGGCATCGAAACCACTACATTTTTATGTGTGAGTAAATTTCGATTCGATTATTAGAATTGGTCTATAAAAATAAAATGTTTTACTATTTGATTAATTTTTCAGATTCTTTTGGGCTTAGTTATACTTAGCGTGTGCTTATGTATTTATCGAAAGAATCGAACCACTTGGAGAAAAATGAAAAACTTTAGTGAGACTGCTTGATGACTCGGTTTATTGATCAACAAATCTTGATTTAAATTAGAATATTGTCAATATATCAATGCATTAGGTATACATAACGTCGGCACTTCACCTTTAAGAAAAAATTGGCATTCAAGAAAAGTACATAGCCAAATTGAAAAGAGTATTCAAAAAAGCGAAGCCACATTTTATCATGAGCATAGTTGTCAACGTACATACTTAATATACTCATAATCACACATGCGCACGGTTTTTTGATCAGGGGGGGTCAAATTGACTTTGGTCTCGAGGGGGGGAGGGGGGTGTTTATATGGAAAACTGAAATACAAATTTTGCATGAGAGAAACAAGTAAAAATGTGTGTTGGCGAGCGAAGCGAGCCGAAATTTTTCAAGTTTGACTTCAAAATCAGTGTATTTTTGCTATTGTTTATACATTTATATTGCAAATCTGAGAAAAAAATTCTCAGAGGGGGGTCAAACCGGTAAATCTCCTAAAAATTTACCTGGGGGTAAATTTTGAAAAATTTGCCTCAGGTGGGGGTCAAACCGGAAACCCTCCCCCCAGCGCGCATGTGTGATAATAATAATGATTTTATTTACATTTCTCCGTTTAGAATTAATCAAAGTTTTTCAAAAATATGATCTCCTAATAATATTTTGAACATTATACAATTTCATACATTTATACTATAGAAAAGTGAATTTTGTGCACATGATTTGGTTACATTTGTTTGTAAAATATTATTTAGGTTTCTTGTGTCATTTTGATTGTATCTTATTCTATTAGTCAAATATTGAAGAGCACTATTTAATATTATAAATTAATAAAAATGAATATTCCGATCTTATTGGAGTTTTATAATCTGAATCGTATTTAAATTATTTTTTTTTATTTATTATTTAAATTAACCCTCCTAGGTATAGAGGTCCATTGGACCGAAATTTTTGAAAAAATTGAATAAAAATCTAAGTAAATAAAAAAAAATCAAAATTTCTCGTGCAGATTATTCGTATAGAAGTTTATAATTCATATACATATTGTTTCTTTCATAAAATAATTGTATATGTTGTGGACATTTGATAAAACCAAATCTCACCTAGAACGTATAGTGGCGGTCCATTGGACCGCCCATACCAAATGTATGAAAACCTCATATAAACATTAAAAAAATAAAACAATTAAAAACTGTTGACAATGCACATTCTGAATTTTGCGTTACAAAACGGTGCATATAGAGAAGATTCAGCAATGTAGCAAAGAATAAAAAAGAAAGAATGTGTGTATATATGTATATAAGCTAGTACACAGACATGATTCGTTCGCTGTCGATCAAAAATGTGGTTTCTGAAGCTGAAATCAACACATTATATAACAGCACAAAAGTTGGCGTTGATCAGTTAGATCAACTGTGTCACAGCTATTCATGTCAACGAGGCAGAAATCGTTGGCCTTCATTCATGAACTTGATCAATGTATGTGTACTCCACATTGTGGACTCGCTGCGTTCATTGTTTATAATGCAACACATGGAATTACACGAGATCGATATTCATTTCAACGCAAGAAATTTTTGATCGAATTATCGGAAGCATTGGTGTATGATCAAAAAGCACGCAGATCCACTTATGGATTTAATAAAGCGCATCGAGCTGTACTCAGCACAGTTCAGAAGCACCGTCAACTTCAACAACGTAAACCAAACAAGATAAAAAAAAAGTGCATGTCATTTATGTCCCACTAAAATCAATCGAAAGACGCGAACACAGTGCAGCAAATGTATGAAAAATGTTTGTGGTGAACATTCCGAAAGAATTGTGAATACGAACTGCACCAAAAAGCGTCCGTATGAAACTGCATCATCAGATTCCAATTAATTTGGTCATAAATGGTTTATTTTCAACCTTTTTTCCCATTTAAATGAAATTATAATGAAAATTTCAACCAAAAAAATATATAATTTTGTTCATTTCATAGACTTTTCATACATTTTGTATGGGCGGTCCAATGGACCGACTCTATCCGTTCAAGTTTTTTTTTACTCTATACCTAGGAGGGTTAAATATCATCGTCACCAATTGCGAATTAAAGTCGAGTAAATCGGGAAAATGAATATAAATCAAATAAAAGTTGAACTCCGCTCAATTGTCACGCCCATTGAAATGTTTGAATTTTCAAACAATTGCACATTTGAATTGTAGTTATTTTGTAATGGATGCCAATAGCTAAAGGTAAAAAAATTTCATAAGCGTTTGAAAAAGAAATTTCGAAATTTCAAGTACAACAAACATTTTATTATCATGTGCGCGTTTAATTCAATGTATACATAGCAATTCATAGTCAAAAATGTTTTCTGAATCGAATGAGTGAGCGAATAAACGATCGAATGTCTGGATGTGTGTCTAGATGATTATAAAACTTCAATAAGATCGGAAAATATTTGCAATTTATAATGAATTTGATCTTGAAATGTCATTTTGGTCAGCGAATATATGTTTTCATCCATAGGAATGACTTTCTGCACTTAGCAACATGTCATCAAGATTTTGCCGCGGCAGCGTTTTGATAATTGTGTCAACACCTATCAAAGCATCGCTGTTAGCAAAATATTGCATCGACAGTCAAATCATTGACACTGTTATCTATTGAATATTTGACGGCGGTGCAAATTATTTGCACTATATATTGGAAAGCGCCGTAATGCATTATAAGTTTGTGCATTACACGTTGAACATCGTCAAATATCTTTTCAAAAAATATTTGAGAAAATGTTTAAGTTCATAATTGCTCTTTTGGTCGTGTTCACGACAAGTTGTGAATCCACTGTTCAAATTGTGAATGGTAAAAAAACCAGCATAGAAAACTATCCGTGGACTGCATCCATAAATGTAGCATGGGGTTTTCGAGTTTTCGCAGAATTCCAGTGCGGGGCTGTTATTATAAGCGAGAGATGGCTAATTAGCAATGCGCATTGTAACATTTTTAATATATTAATCTTCTACCAGTTCGTCAGAGTGGGGTCAAATTATTCCACTTGGTATGGGGAAAAACATGATATTGAAAAATGGGTTATACATCCCGATTATGTTAAAGACACCGCGAAAAACGATGTAGCTTTGATAAAACTGGAGGAAGATCTCAAGTATTCGCAGCAAATCAAACCTATACCAATGGTGAAAGAAAACTTCATAGTATCAGAGGGTCTCATTATAAAAACAGCTGGATTCGGTGATATTGCTTATGACGTACCAAATCACGACGTACTCATGGAAGCCGTATTCTCTGCGTGTGAACCATTGTATTTCAAGAAATTGCCAAACGATAGCTTAATTTGTGCAATAGATCATTTGGAAGTAGAAACAAGTTAGTAAATGTATTCCTAATTTTCTTAATGTAATACTTCAGAAACATATGGTAGAAAATCAATGTTTCCACACATAAAAGTTGAGAATTTCTCCTAGTGCAAAACTCTATGAAGAAATGTGTATAAATTACAATTTCATACACACTGTGTCTAATTTGTTATGATTTCATGCACGAAAACATCTATCAAAACAAAATGTGCTTCTTTTAAATCAAAACTTTTACTTATTTTTATAGTTTGTGGCGGAGACTCAGGATCCGGACTGATTATCACTATAAACAAACAAAGGCTTCTACTTGGGGTGATATATCAAAGTAATGAATATTGCAATCCAGCTTTTCCATTGTTTGGTGTATCTATTCCTTGGTATAGGCATTGGATTAGGAATAATACGGGTATTTGAAAACGTATTGAGCCGCTTATTTCAGAAACGTTTTTATTATTACATACACACACACACATACAAAACATTTCTCTCAATTTGTGTAAAATAAAAATTCTTATTGAATATTCATTTGAAACACTTATTTGAAATCGCTCAAAGATGCTTAAAATAGAATAAATAAATAAACAAAAATGTTGTTGATTTGTTTGTTGTGTTTTGTTTTGTTTTTTTTTGGAATGAATAAAAATCTCCAGTACCGTTTAAACTTCAATTGGAATTGTGCGAACTAACAGCTGATATAGTGAACGATAAATTTGCTGGAATGAGAAGGAAAAAAATAATAACGATCGTAAAGTGGTGACACATACAAAGTGGGATAGTTTTTTATATTGCTTAAATGATATTTTTCCCTTCTACTTCTTTTTCATCGTACATTGAATTTTGGTTAACCGAACTTGGCGGAATTATTTTAAGCATAATGCTTTTTGTTAACTGAATTAAAATAAAAATTAATTCACGGAAATATTAACATGACATGTCTTAAAATAAAAATGAAAAAACAAATGAATATGAAAATAAAAAAAAACTATGAACGAACGGAAAATGATAACGGAAAGAAAAAACTGAATTTCACACAAATTTTTTGTTAATTCTTCGTCTATTTTTGATTGCTTGTGTAAATTGTTGCTTCTCAACAACGAAAAAAAAACATTAGAGAGGGAAAAAATGAGAATATGAACTAGATTGTTCAATGTTCATTCAAGTGCTACACATTGTATTGATCATTATATTGTTCTATTACATTAAAATTGTTGTATTTTATAACATTTCTCTCTCTCTCTCAATTGTGTGGAATTGATATCATTATTTGTTTCTGAGACTGACATTGTAATTAAATAATGACTTGCATTCTGCACTGTGGATAATGATTGGAGACAGATTTTTTTTTAAGAGAACTAGACTAACAGCAATTAAAATTTTTTTTTACGTTCTTCTGACAACATTTTGTTTTACATTTTAGTGAACATGTGTGTTTCGAACACATGTTTTGTATGTACATATGTGTTGGTACGTTCACAGTAGTATTGTTGAAGTTGTTCGTTTCAGCCAAACCGGTTTGAATAAAACCGCAAATAGTTCGATTTTAGGTTCAAATTCATGAAAAATAGTTCGATTTTTGATGTTAATTTCATAAAAATAGTTCGAATTATAGTTCAATTTCATGAAAATAGTTCGATTTGAGGTTCGATTTCATGCAAATAGTTCGATTTTAGGTTTGATTTCATGAAAATGGTTCGATTTGAGGTTTGATTATATTTAAATAACAAATATCTAGTAATACAAGTTAGTTCAAGTTGAACATTCAAGCAGTAAAGTTATCTTCATAGCTACATCATGCGTTTGAATACAGTGCAAAAGGCTGAAATTTTAGCTAAATTGAATGACGGAGTGAATGATAATCGTCTAGCAAAAGAATATGATGTTGCTAAATCAACAATTTCATTATTAAAAAAGCGCAAATTTGTTGAAATGCAGCAGTCCAGCAAAAGAAGTGGAACTTTTAATCAACCATCGAGTGCAAGCGAGAGCGATAATGCATCAAATCAATCAAACAATTCATCTAATGAGGATGAGATTGATGATGATGTTGATAATAATGAGAGAATTGAGAAAAAATCACACGCATTGCCAATGTTCCGTCAATCGCTCGAAATAGATGAGAATGAGCAAGATAACGATGATGATGATGACGAGTATGATGATGATGAGGATGAGGAATTTGAGAGAGAAGAAGATGAAGAAGATCCTAATGAAATATGTAGAAAATTGCGTCGTGTATGTAATAACTTATATGATCCGACTCAATCATTGAGTGAAATATTTGAATTATTTTTAAATTACAGAGGGGTAATTACATTAAATAATCTGAATTCGCATACTGAAAATTGTAAAAATCATGTAAAAAAAAAACGAGTAAATAAAACAAACACGATATTTTTTGACAAAAAAACAAAATCTTTTTATTTCAATTTTAGTTATATTTATGTGTGTTTATTATAATATATAAAGTAATCATGCGAAAGTTCTATTTGAAAGGTTCGATTGGATTTATAAAAAAATTTGATTTTGGAACCGATTTTGCTTCGAATTATACAGAAATTTTCGTAAATTTACCTAAAATGTTTTTCATTCATGAAAATCAATGAAAACTGTCTCATTTTTGTACCTTATTTACTATTTTTGCTTAAAATTATATGGAAATTTACATTTCACCAGCAATAATTTTTCTCAATTTCACCAATTTCATGGTGACCCCAAGCTAGTGTATCGATACCATTCGAACGAATAAGGTAACGCTTATCGTCGAACGGATTTAAGGCAATTTTTCTCTGTTTAATTGTGAATATTTGATGTGATTTCGAGCGAAGGTTATGCTGTTCACGTAAAATATTACAATTTTTCTCGATACAGTCAACATAATCGCTAAATCCAATTTTACGTTTCACTATATTCTTTTTGATACCTTTAGACTTTTTAATAACTTTAGATTTTTTATCGATGTTACAATTCTTTTCGATGCAGTCAACATATTCACTTTCTGTTATAACGCGAGGTGCGACAGCTCTTTCTGGACATGCACATTTTTCCGTTTTAGTTGTAAACGGTAGTACAGCGTAGCATTTTGCACGTATATTTCATATAATTAAAAAATGATTTTTCAAAGTCGTTGGTAGCTTGCGTACGTAGCTGTGTGTTAATATCGACGTAGGGCTTTAGCCAGCAACTTTGTTCGAATTGAAGTACTCGATGTACTTTTCTCAATACTAGACCGTGTTGTAATGCTAATTTGAGCATGCGATAATGAATGATATAATTTTCTTTATCGTATAGTGTTAACAGTAATTTATCGATTTTATTTGGTTTTATACCGATAATATCGATCGCTTCACGCGGAAGCGTTCGCTTTTCAGCACAAAATGGAAAATCATTATGTGTAGCATGTAAATTTTTTGGATATTGTAGATCAACCTCGAATATGTAGCCATATTCCGAATCGTCAGCTAATTTAGCTATTTTATATGCATTCGAAAAAGATGCCTTTACAATGTTGTCATCAATCCATTTAAAATCTCTCAGCGGTAATGGTTGCGACATTGCGTGTCCGTACAGATTATTTGTGGATGATAAAAAAAACAAAATTAGATTCTAAAAATATCATGAAATTGATTAAAGATAGACTGGACGAGTGGATGATCGACCGAAATTTACCATCTAAATACATTAAATAATTTGACGTTTCTCATTGTATACATCTCCCATGTATTTATTGTTGGCTTTGACTTGACGTTTACTGCACTGACTTATGCCACCGCGAATTCCACGTTCGATGAACAGTAACATTTCCACATCAGATAACAGTTCAATTCTCACTCCGGTATATTTGAGCATGGCATCCCACGAAAGACCTGAAGCTATATAGTAGTTTGCCGGATCCAAACTGTAAATTGTATGGCATGTATTTCGAAAAGTTTCAAATACGTCGGCCAACAGTAGCACATCCGTCTTTAGATATAGTTCAGAATAGTCTCCGAGCGTTTTACAATTGAATTTCCGCCAGATATCGTGATCAAATTGATAATCGCCATCCGATATTCCTTCTCCACTAAGTTTGCTGTAAAAATCTGCTTTTAATGGTAGATTTGTCCCCTTCAGCTGCTCCATACCGCTCACATATTCATAAGGAAAAACGCCTTTACGTTCAAGCATAGCGATTTGTTCTGGTGTGTAGCCATTTTTCTCACTTTCATTATACGTTATTTGTTTTTTATCTGCTGGTAGTAGTGATGCTAATTCAGCTAGAGATGCAGGCATGAATCTACATGAATCAATGAATTTAAATTTTACGTTTTCTCTCGTATTGAGCCCGCGTGTGCTCCCTGTCACTACTTTCGTGAAAGCGATGTATTGTTCCGCATTAGCTGGAATAATTGAGACATCTCCATTTATAATATTATTTGCTGCCAACTCTTTTATGAATAAATGCGAGTCGTAACCCGACAAATTGTGCATAATAACGGGTACAACGTGGCTATCTTGGAACTGTAAGTTGAATGCTTGATGGGCTGGACCTCTATATCGACCGGTGAGATGACAGTGATCATGTACTCTAATATCATTTGCTTCAAAAATATCACCACAAATTGTACATAATGCATTTGGATCGTGGAATGCATATCTCTCATCTTCAGTTAGCGGTAGCATTGGTATGTTTTTATCAAATAACCTTGCAACTCCATGAGCAATTTCCTTCAATTCTGCGATGAACCATTCGACGCAATCGGTACGATTGCCGCTGCCTCGGTAATATGAAAATGAGTCGTCAAATTCACATTTAAAGTAATATTCAACGCTGTACATATGATGCTGCTGATATGCGGTAGTTGCACATTCCTCACTAAATATACGTTTCTGATCTTCCATACTGAGCTCCTTCAGATACGCTTCAGTATCAGCGTATACAACAAATGGTGCTATCAGCTGATGTTTATAGTTATCAAATTTCATCCATTTCCATGTTTGATCGGGCATTTCAATGCTACACTCGTTTGTACATTTTGCAGTATGTTTCAATAATTTTTCATTTGTATCATAAAATATATGCGATCGCAAATGTATTTTCGAGATTTATGTTTATTCAGCTGACTTCTGACTAGACGGCTTAAATTTTTTATCCAGCAGTAATGAGTACGAATGGAATCATTATCGCAGATCTCCTTAATCATGTTGGAAGTGCTAGCTGTTTTATTAACACTATCTCTGTTTTTGATTAGCAGCAAATGAATATGATGCTGCTTAACTTCATTACTCACACGTAATGGACATATGCGACCCTCATTTTCATCATCGTAATAGTATAAATTTATCGATATATTGTTGTTTTGTCGAACAAATTTGTCGATTTGGTTCAAGCGAACGGGAAAATCGATTCCATCAAAATTCAATTCGTTCTCATATTGATAATAATGACGAACTCGCTCTGGATGATCAGTTACCGGGTGTAAAGCAGATAAAATAGCCCATTTGAAGCACATTTCGTCAAGTTGATTTTGTACGTTGATAACTGCATTTTTATATCATAGTTTTTTAGGACTTTGAATATACGATGAACCTTGTAATGGGTTGTATAAGTTAACGTGAACATTCAACTCGATTATGCGGGCGAGCGTAAATCCGGAACCGCGGAATGAAACTTGTTCTGCACTTTCCACTATTTCTTGAACGATTTGTTTTCGAAAATGTTCGTGTAGGTCTACGTTTAAATCAAGCTTCCGTGTTTGCGTTGGGAGATATATAGTCTCTTTCTCTGTTAACTCATGACTATGATTACCGCCAGTATCATCATCATCGTAAGAATCATTATTTTCATCTGTGTTTACAATTTTTTTTTCAAACTCTGCTACGAATACAGTCATTGACTTCACGTTAATCAAATTTTCAATATTTTTCGTAAGTTCCGAGCGATATATATGAAATAGAAATAGCTTAGAAATATTTCAATATCAATATGTCCATTGTTTACAATAGCGAAGGTGTTCGTCTATTAAATGCATTTTCACGCACTTGTAGCTCAACACTAGGGACATCTTCAATTGTATTAGAGGACGGTGACATCATTGTTAATCACATCGATATTAACGTTTTTCACGGGCGCAATTCCATTTTGGTATATCAATATGAACCGTTCCTTTCGGAACGCACCGAACAAAAATTAAAATTCGATTGATCTAGTTGTATGACTAGATGTTTGAAATTTAATTATAATGGAACCTCAAATCGAGCGTATTTACAGGAAATCGAACCTCAAATCGAACTATTTTCATGAAATTGAACCTAAAATCGAATTATTTCCATGAAATCTAAAATAAAAACCGAAATATTTGCATGAAATCGAACCTAAAATCGAATTATTTTCATTGAATCGACCCTCAAATCGAACTATTTTCATGAAATCGCACTATTTGCTTGAAATTGAACCTCAAATCGAACTATTTTACATGAAAGTGAACCTAAAGCATTTAGGTGTGAATGATTGTTTTAAGATTAAAAGAGAAAATGTGTGTGAAATATAGGTAAATTTATGCTTTAAAACTTGAATTTCAATGCGAAAAAATTGAAATTGTAGATTTTGTTTGTTGAGCATTGAAGTTCAATATATTGACCACAATATATACTGAAATTTCATCAAAATCGGTCAACTATTACTATTACAAAATGGTCCGTCAAACAAAACGCTCACTAAAATCAAATAAATTTATGAAAAAAACGTATTTTCCTAAATGCACGAATTATGACATACGAAAGCTCCAATATTTACCTTTTGAGACCGGTGTTGAGTCTCCCTCCTCCTATGTTAAAAAATATAGCATCCCAAACCGTCTGAAAAGCATTGCTAAAGCAGTGTCACCTTTTTTCTTATTCCTTTTACTTCAACTGCTTTTCAGATTGCTCACAGTCACATAAGATTAAATACAATACTTTTCCCATGTATACTTTTCATTCTCTCTCTTCCACACACAGAACTGTTAAACAACTATTTCTCATTCAAACTAGTTTTCACTCTCTTCCTCTCTCTCTCATGCCCAACTAGTATGTCAACGGATCTGCTTGCTGTATATTTTATATGGGCATCAGCTCTGCTTGTTATATGTGTATGTGGTTGTGTGTGTGTAACTATTTTGGTTTATCATATTCTTTTTTCTCTCAGATTCGTATCAACGGATTGAGTAATATAGAATGAAATTTTGAAATAATACTGTCTCTTCTTCATATAGTTAGATAGGTAAGTGAACAGAAACACTGTATTCATAGTCACAAAAACCGATTGTGTGTGCGTGTATGTATGTAATGAAATGTAATCAGTAGTAATCAAATGTAATGAATGTATGAATGTTAGAGTAATCATTTGAGTGGTGAGACGGAGAGAGAGAGTTGTAATATGCAATGGAGCAAACGATTGAATGTGTGAGTGAGCGAGTGAGCGTTTTTTTGTATTTGCTATGTATTTTGTTGTTGGATTCGTTTCGTATGTAAAGTAAAACGAAGTAAAAAAAACTACCGAGCTTTCAAAATTTAAACAAATGATCTTAAAACGCACCAATGTATTTTGTTGTTGGATAAATTTTTGAGTGTTTGATAGAGAGAATTGAACGAGAAAACAATTGAATGTGTGAGTGAGCGAGTGAGTGAATGATGTACGACGTATGGACTTCGCTCTTAGGATGACGCACGCGCTCGCACTGCTACCGCATGGGTAGCCTTGCGTCAACCATGCGGTTGACGCAAAAGTTGGCGACGAATCCCCCTTTTCCTACTACTAAAATCTCTGAAAAATATTCAAGTTCCTTATTTTACATATATGCAAAAATCTACGCATTTAATTCATGGATTTATTCAATTATTTGGAGCGATCAACTGGTTTTGGCGGCAAAAAACACATGTCAATTTTTGTAACACATAAAACATAACCGCAATATTACGACGTTTATGATAACAGAAATGTTTTAAATAATGCGTAAATTATTATTTGATTTTTTGAGACTTTCCGCGCAGAAGATTCATTAAAATGTAATGGAAACTGATGGAAGCAAACAAGGTTTTTAATTAATTGGAAGTTCAATTTTATACATATTTAAAAATGAATAAAATGATATTAAAATGTCGTTTTTTACATCAATTTATGTCCGGTGTTTTTCCATTTGAAGTTCAAAACCGAATAATAATTGTTGGGTGTGTGTCAAACATAATATTTGCTAAAAAGAAAGATGTATCACTTCGCTATATCATATTTCATATCAACTGGTGGGCAGAAAACAACAAACAAAAAAATCCGACGGAAAATTGGTGCGCACTTCAATTGTGCTTTTCTGTCGTCACACTCTCTATACATTCAAGTTTGAAGGTCAAATATGCAAATAAATGCAAATTGCACCTTTGGTTTTTTCCATCCAATCATATCATTTCTTCATTAATTTTTTATTTACTACTATTAAATCTTAATTCACCTAATTGCTATGATTCACCAAACTCGTTGGCGCTATAAACTCTCTTTCGAGGAAACAAATGTTTCCAATAGACAATTTGAATTCTTGACGGCGAGAAAAAAGATGATCAAACACTTAACGAAAAAAGAAAATTGCCTTATGAATAAAACGAGATTCAAAACATTGTCAAAAATTAATGAATTTCACAGTAAAATAAATACTTTCTGTATCTCGTACATACCCAGTCATATTGGATGTGTGTTTTCTGCAAGTCTATTTTCCGATGATCAATTTGATTCAATTCGGTGTGCTCCTTCGCTCGAATGAGTTGTGAATTCGCTTCTTTCTGGTTTATGTCAAAATTTCACCGATTTGATCGCTTTCGAACGGTTTTCTTTCTCTCTCTCTCTCTCTCTCTTGATTTTTTTGTGTGCCAACAACGAAATTTGTATAGCCTTTACAACAGATGTTTAATATTCAACACAAACAAAATACTAAGCTACTCAATGGCAATGATGTTAGATGAGAAATAGAATCACAGATGGTTTTGAGCTATATCGATTGGCTTCTTATATTCTAAGTTTTGTTTTTCCTTTTTTTTAGTTGAAATCATTAAAATTCAATGTATTTTTATTTCGTTTTGTTCTTAGGTTCCGTTTATCCTTTTGATTTCATCATATATATCGTGGCGACACAATTTCTCTTTCGGCAACTTGTTTGGAACGAATAAAAAAATCGACTAAACGGCCAAGAAGCACTAGAAATGTCTCACAATTGTGATATGCAAACGACCAAAGTTGAAAGAAGTTATATTATATAGCTACAATGGCACCGAAACAAAATGTCGATCGTTTTTTTTGTTTGAAGTGTGCGACAACAAATAAACCGTTATAGACACACTATGAAAATATAATTGTGTTTCAATAAATAGTTGCGCTTTTGTTCCGACGAGATTTTGTTGGGCCTGTATTCTCTCAATATGAGAGAGATGTGAGTTTCGTCTTTTTTTTTTAATTTTGCGATTATTCGATGATGTGCCACAGTAATTTTTTTTAATGGATTTATTATAGACTTGTTTTCAAATCGAGCGCCAATTAACAACTGACCTTATCATTTATCAAGCGGCTAAATGCTTTGGGCTTACTCTCTTTTGCACGCGAGACAGTAAAACACATGAGAAAAAAAAGTGATAGTGTTAGTGTGACAACAAACGCAACAGGCGCTACTCAACGATACCGCTTGAAAATCATATGTACAAGTAAACTTTTGTGACAGAGACGAAATGAATGTATAGTGGAGAGAGAGACAAAGAAATACGACAACAACACCAAAATCAGACAATACGAGCGATAGACACGATGAACAAAAATGCTCTATTTTCAGATCTGTGTTGCTAGAATAAAATGGTTGCCATTTTTTTCGGATGTACGGCGACGACACTTGTAGCTGTCGTTGCGCCACTAGCACAATACCCGACATGATTAGTAACAGAGCACACCGATATCGGCCCGTTTGATTTGAATATTGACGAATTTTTTGGCACGTTTATTACAAATTGAATTGCAAAGTTTGCGAAAATCTATGTAATTCTGATTAATATGGGGAAAAATTGAATGGTACATTTAAACTAAGATAAGAGTCCTATTTTTATTTTTTCCGTCGTCAGCGTTGATTTTGTCGCAGACTACGCGCTAATCGTTTGTTTATGTACATTGGTTGAGTAACCTTTTGATATATATATATATATATCATTTTTTTGCAGCATAGAGGAAGAAAAGACACGAAATCGCCTCTCTCGTAGCGATCGAAATATTTTCATTTTCACACCAATTTTTGAAATTGATTTTTCACAGATATCGCTTTCTACACCGAAATAGATTGCATGTTTTCCAAGAATTATTACTACGCTGAACCCAGTGGTTTAAATCTTAATCATTTCATAATGTAATTAATGCGTGTATCTGTGTTTGTTCGCACATCCAGACAAATAGATCAATATAGTTTGTTATCGTTGTTGAATATTTAAACATTTTTATAGACGGTTGTATAAGCGCCGATTTTAAGATAAGCGATATATTACAATTTACAATAATCAACATTGGCACGAGGCAAATCACAACAACAATAAACCAATAAACCATGCATTATACGAGTATCAAATCATTATTTGTATTGGTTTTTTTTTTCTTCTTCTCTTATTTCATTCTTGCTTTTATTCTCTCGACCAGATCAAATTGTGGTTTTAGTTTTAACCAGTTCGCTTGATGACGTCTATTTCTAAAACAATGTCCATTTCTGAATTCGATTAGGATAAGATTCTTGAGTATTTTATAATTCATCATGTCATACTTTTGGAATTTGATGGATGTTTTTATGTCAAAAACATTTCAAAGTTTTGAAGTGCCACAATGGCTGCACGACATTAGATACACTTCAAGTAGACCATTCCATTGATCGATTCCTATCATATTGATTGGGGCACAATTAAACTAACTATTATTTTACTCACGTGCATATTTTGCGCATATTTCTTATTACACCAGCCTCAATGCCAAGAGATTATCAATACGTTTTCTTTCAACCTTCTAAAACATGAAATTTGCAACGACAAGCATTTTCTTGCGAGATTTTATTGAAAACGTGATAATTAAGTGTTTTCTAATCAATTTTTTTTTGTAAACTAAATTCACATGACTTTTTCAAGAGATAATCTCAATTTGCCACAAGTGACAAATTGAAAAACAAAATCATTCGAATTAAATTGAACATTTTGAATTTTTGAGAGTAAATTTTACTCAGTAAAAGCAAAAACACTAGAAAATATTTTGTTTATTGTGTCGATTGAAAACATGTCCTGTAAATTTAGATTGATTTACTAAAAAGATTGATACTCACATCCATTTTCAACAAAAAAAAAAGAGTAAAAAAGGATTTCGTCATTGTTGTCGATTGATTTGTTTTCTTTTCTTCAAGCACTTGAATTTTATCGTAAACTCTTTAAACGAAGGGGCACATTTTTTAATAACCAATTACAGCTCATTCGCAACAACGCGTACAGTATGTGAATCATTACATTTTAAGTCTAACGACTATTCTATCACATTTTAAATAATTCCAATCATTACCAATTTTTCGTTTCAGTTGAGTACTAGGCGAGGCAAACTTACTTGAAAACATAACATTACTCTATAATTCCCGATCCATTCCTTCGATTCTTTTTCCATCCTGTCCAATGCGTTAGGTTTCAGATGAGACTATTTTACATACAGATGTCTAGTTCCCTTTAATTTTGTTTCCATCCAGTATATATTATAATTTTCACCAGTTGTGTCATTCTAATTTTCGATTTGTTTGTCTGTTTATTCTATTTTTCGTTTGATGGGCGTTTTTCATTTTCATTACTGATTTATCTACATGTTTTACAATGTACATTGTAAATAAAAAAAAGACATGATCTATCGACATCATTGTACGATCACTCGTATTACCATTGTTTGAAATTGTGATTCTTTTTGAAATACAATTCAATCGTTATAAATATATTTCCACCAAATCATTCGGTTTACAGCTGACATTCATAAACATTTATTCATCTCTTGGTAAACAAAGATACCAATTATTACCGTAATCGACTTTATTTTAGTATTACAATCGTCTTGGTTACATGAACGTAATATACTCCGTGACAAAAATCTTAATTTTTTTACTGGCCATATTTTTACATATATTAGTAAATAATCTAAAAAAAATCTGTTCTTTTTGCTTTTGTGGATTCAGGATGATTTTCCGCTTTGACTGTTGATCAACAATGACATATTAATGTGAAGCATTTTGAGATACCTTAAACAGATAACTGTACATTTGTTATTGCAAAAAACACACCAGAAATACATGTTTTCTTTTTTTTTATAACTCAATTGAGTGTCTCTTACGAATGAATTGAGATTTACATCGATTTTCGGGTTGTAATTTAATG
Organism: Contarinia nasturtii; assembly: GCF_009176525.2. NCBI lineage: Eukaryota > Metazoa > Arthropoda > Insecta > Diptera > Cecidomyiidae > Contarinia > Contarinia nasturtii. The sequence goes on from NW_022197544.1 coordinate 3,842,381, forward strand.
GAATCCGATTAAAAAATTCGAAAAGATGTTTTGTGAAATCAGTTCTTTGTCAAGTTAAAAAAAAAGTCTAATTTTTATTTTTTTGTATTGCAGATTGGTATGAGTTTCGTAATTCGTGTTGCCTCCACGTAACCATTTGATTTTGCTTCCCCTATTTGATTAAAGCATTGTTTATATCTCAGAAATCCTTCAATACGAACTCGATCCAATCGATTCAATTGATTCTTAAGTGTGTTTCGTAGTTTTTCGTCATATGCGAAAATTGGTATGAAATCAAATACGCTTTGAATGCATCCTTCATCGTTCCTGAAATGAAATGATTATCTTTGTTGTGTTAAAATTATCGAGTATGATCAAAAATTTACTGTTCATACAATTTTGAACGTCCATTAGCCACGGAAAAAAAGCTAAATTTATCTTCATTTTGTATTTTCGTCCAAATGATCGACTCGAGAATGACTCGATTTTGATCGTTGACTTCAAATGTCCGCTCTGTATCAACATTATTTTGACAATCGATATCATCTACATCTTCCACTTCGCCATTGTCGATTTGGTTAATGTGTAGCCCGAGAACTTTAAAAATGGTCCCTTTCTTACCGTTATCTCGAATGAAGTCGATCAGTGTTAGTTTGCCGTTAATGAAAAGTTTTTGGTCTTTTTCGATAGAAATCGGACAATTTTTCATCACAAATGAAGGCACCACAACTTTATGTGTGGCACTAAAAACAGAAAAAAAGAGCACAGATTCATTTAACAATCAAATTGAAAATTGCATGGCATTTTTTTAACATACTGAAAATTATCCTTGTCGTAAGTTCTGAAGTTAAATTTTACGTTGCTACTTGAAGATTTCACTTCGGATACCACATTACCAATCAACCTAACAATGTTTAAATCTATGCGAGAAATAGAATTGATGAAAAATTAAATTGAGGACCAGAATATTTGTTGTTGAATTTTATGACTCACGTTTTGATCTGATTTTTTCGGTCAACAAACGCATTGTATTCTTTTTCTAAGAAAAACACATTCAAATTTTATTACAATATTTCTAGGTTTAACTCGAACTGTCAAAATGTTAAATGTCATAACAATCACACACACTCACATTCACATTTAAAATTGACAGTTATGTGATATTGTGTGATATGAATGATGGAACTTCTCTGAATTATTATGATAGATATCTTCATCGTCCAATATATCTTCCAATATGTATAAATTGAGTGTTTCATAAAAATAAATTGAATCGAAATTAAAATCGATTCTTGAGCTGAAATTTAATGCTTTTAATCGAAAATCGATCTTTTGGCGAATGTTTTAATTAATTCAATTAAAAACACCACAAGAACCCAAAATAAAATTCGAAATTCAAAAAAAATCATCTATTTATTTTATTACGTAGGTTGCTCCATATTTTTTTTTAAAATGGTACTTATAGTGTTGCCCGATGTAAACCATTGTCATATTCGTAAAGTTTGACGTTTTGGTATGTATTCGTGCCCTGAACCTTTTGTCGTACGAACGCTATTTGTATTGTTTACAGTGACTGGTAAACTGCGACTCAACAAAAAAATGAATTTTACACGTGAAGATTTTCGTAAAATGATTTACTACGATTTTCGAAGTAAATTATCTCAACAACAGTGTTTCGATCGACTTCATTTGGCCTTTGGCAATGAAGCACCAACCCTTCAGACAATTTATAACTGGTACCGAGAATTCCGTTGCGGTCGTAGTTCGCTCAAAGACGAGTTTCATACAGGTCGTCCAAAATCGGCTGTTGTGCCACAAAACATCGATGCTGTCAGAAAACTGATTATGGAAGATCGTCATGTGACCTACCGTGAGATTGAGGCATCTTTGGGCATTTCATCCCACAGCATACATACAATTTTGCATGAACATTTAGCCGTAAAAAAGATTTGCTCTCGTTGGATCCCACATAAATTGACCGATGAACAAAAAATGGCTCGTGTGAGTTGGTGTAAAGAAATGCTCAAGAAATTCAATCGTGGTGATTCAAAATCCGAGTATTTTATCGTCACTGGTGGCGAATTATGGATCTACGCGTATGAGCCCGAAACTAAACAGCAGTCGACTGTATGGGTCTTTCAAAGTGAAGATAACCCAACAAAAGTTGTTCGAGCTCGAAGTGTTGCGAAGCAAATGGTCGCCTGTTTTTTCGCGATAAGTGGTCATGTGGCAACCGTTCCACTAGAGGATCGTAAGACCGTCAATTCTGATTGGTATACCACCATTTGTTTGCCCGAAGTGTTTGGTGAAATAAGAAAAAACAACCACCGTCGCAAAATAATTCTTCATCACGATAATGCGAGCTCTCACACATCTTTTCAAACTACTCGATTTTTGACCGGTCAAAACATCGAACTGATGGGTCATCCACCGTACAGTCCTGACCTGGCACCCAATGACTTTTTTTTGTTCCCAAGCGTGAAGAAAAAACTACGTGGTCAACGATTTTCGACACCAGAAGAAGCAGTTGAAGCGTTCAAAACACACGTTTTGGAGATATCAGTTTCGGAGTGGCACGAATGCTATGACAAATGGTTTCATCGAATGCAAAAGTGTATCGATCATCTCGGGGAATATTTTGAAAAACAATAAAACCATTTTCGACAAAAAACAACTGTGTTATATATGTTTTTAAAAAAAATTATGGAGCAACCCTCGTATCTATATTATAAAAACGATTTAATCAAATATCTTTTGTGATTTACAATTTGTTTGCCGCTTTTTTCTTTTCAATGTCATTAAATGTAATTAGTTTTATTATTCGTTCAGCTTTTATGTATCCTTTGTATTTCTTTTTTCCTTGACTATCAATGCATGGCTTATACTTTAGAATGCCTTCAACACGGACCCGATCTAATCGATTCAATTGCCGTTTAAGTATATTTCGTAGTACATCATTGTATGCAAAAATCGATATCAAATCAGTTTTGTCGACAATATTCATAGTTGAATCTCTAAAATGCAATAAAAATATAAATATTTATTTGTCTGTTATCGCATTTATAAAATATAATCTTTACTTCGAGCTATATCGCATGGCTAAGAAGAAGGCGCTGTATTTATCTGCATGTTCTATTGGTGACCAAATGAATGATTCGAGTTGCACACGATTCTCATCTTTTATATCAAATTGATAATTTTTATTTGTGGTCCCTAATTCACTATAATCATCATTCACATCCAATGCGCCGGTATCAATGATGTGCAGTTGTTGAGCCACAATTCGATGTGCTGTATAACTTTTACCATCATTCCGAGCGTACTGTTTTGCATTTAATTTACCAACAATTAAAAGTTTATTGTTAGTCTGTATAACTTCGTCGGAAAGTATTTCCAATACATTTGGAGGCACCAAAATTTTGTGTACGTCACTATTAAAAAAAGAGCCACAAATTAATCATTCATTTTTCAAAAGTTAATGACTTCAATTAATAACGTACTAAAATGAATTTTCGTCAAAAGTTCTTAGATTAAATAAAATTCTGGTATTTTCATTGTAGACTTCGGCAACAGATCCAATCAACTTAATGCGATTTAGATCTGAAAGAAAAAATAGCAGTTGGTCATAAGCATACCGAATTTGTTCTTAAATAAATCGCTCACTTGTTGGTTTATGCTGTTGTACGGCCAATGTACTCGCAAACCTTGTACAACGAAACGAATTCCATGAAAATCTCAACAAAACGCTCATTTTTATGGAAATAAATATAGTGCGATGGTTAATTCAAAGTATAGGAGTATTCAACGATCGAAAGAAAAAAATATTTTATTTCGAATTAATTTTCGCTGTAAACACATTTCTAGGTTACACTTGAACTGTCAAAAATGTTAAATGTCAAAAAAATCGCACATACAATTATTGATAGAGTATACGACATGCAGTTGGCATTTTAAGACATCCATATATGTTATGGTCCGTTGTGATCACTAAAATTATGATAAAAATTCAATGATGAAACTTGTTTGAATTTCATTTTAATTCAAGCCAAATCAAAGACGACAAAAATGTTATGACAAACACATTTTTTTTATTTTATGACATCTACTGTTCGTGTCAAATCTTCATTTAATCCTTTATTCCGAAAAAATCCTATGAACATTGTAACAATTAGTTTAAAATGATTTGCTCTTTTTCTTTGATAACTTTTGTGATGGTTAACAATTTTGAGACTCTATTTGCCACTATAATCGTTTTAAATTGAGTTTTGCCAGTGTCATCAGTGCATCGTGAGTTTTTTAGCGAACCTTCAACTCGCACTTTGTCCAATCTATTCAAGCTACTATCAAATACTGATTTTCGTAATATTTCATCGTATATCATAACCGGCATGAAATTATTCACTTCATCAAATTGTCCATTATTTATTCGATTTTTCTTCAAATATCGTAAGTCTGCATGAAAATGAGTGAGATTCTCTTTATGCTTTACATCGGTCCATATATATGATTCGATTTCTACATGATTTTGATCATCCAATTTATTATTATCGTTATTATTTTCACACTGAAAAACATTGTGTGCCACAATCTGTACCGATGTTCCGCGTTTGCCATTTTCATCATTGAATTCCTTAGCCCGTAATTGACCAGTAATGAAGAGTTTTTGCTTCTCTTCTATAGAACCCGGAAACTTTTCTAATGTAAATACAGGTATTACAACTTTGTGTATAGAACTAAAAATAAAAAAACAAATTATATCAAATATTTTGCGTCCAATTCTAATAAGATCTCATCTATCACTTACTATGATTTATAGTTTTCATAAGTGGATAAATAAAGAAATGTGTCGTTATTCTTATTGGTGTGCACATTAGATACAGAACCAATCAACTTGACTTCATTTAAATCTATGATGAAAAAAAAAAAAACGAACGTAGCTCATTAGTAAGAATGGATAGATTTTATACAACCAAAATTACTCACTCCTTGGAAATTGCTTATTGAATGGCTTAGTAGTCATCAAACGGACAGAATTAACAGCATGACGCGTGAGACCCCTAAAAACGCTCATGTTTGCTTTAATTATGACGGGTGGTTTGATGTTCCAAACAATAAACAAACTAAGATACTTCGCTTAGTGCAAATATTAATTGAAAATAATAACCAATTTCAAATACGATAAAATCTCTCTTGCAGCAAACACATGAGCAATGTTTCATCTGTCAAATGTTCCAAACGTCAAAATTCATGCAATCAAAAATGACAGTAACTCACTCAACATTTCAATGACATTATATTTCAAATATGAATATTTGAATGTGAAATTGAAAATAATAACAATTATTATTTTGTTGCAAGACAATTTTACAGCTTTAAGTAATTTACGAGTGACTGATGTTCGACATTTTGTCAGATGAAAGAATTTTATTTTTTCATTCGGATTTTCAAAATAATACATAATCAAATTCATTTGCATAAAAGAAACCTTACCTCAAAATTGAGTTGTAACAGTGCTTGAGCAATGAGCACACTTTGTAGTTGAAAAAAAAGAGTTTTAATAAAAATCAGCGTTTTCGTTTTTCATTAAATTATTTATTGGCAATTTACATGATATCGGTTTTTCATTTTAATTTCACTTAGAAAAAGAGGAGAAAAGAACACTGAAATTAGATGCAAATGAAAAAAGAACGTTATTGTTTTGCACAATTCACATTATAATGTCCAATAATAACAGAGTTGAGCATTCAATTCAAAAGAACAGAAATTCTTGAATCGCATCAATTTTGTGAGGGAGAGAAAAATGAAAATAAATTTACTTTCATTGTTCATGAAATGCTTTGGCATAAAACCTAGATGAAAAACTATGTTTGATTTCCTTGTTCATCAACTGTTTACAGTTTTACTTTTCAAACGTTATCTTCTACTACCTCGTCAATTTTTACATTCATTCACTGCTTTTCCGGCAAAATAAATTGGCATTCAAGTTCATTTTAGTCCCATTCCTAAGCTAACTGATGAATATTGATGGACAAATGTTAAGAAAAAACAACATTTCTTACCCCCGCAGCATAAAAAGAAACAAAAATTAAGGCCAAAACTAATCGGGTAAAATGAATTAATGATTTTAAGTTAAAATGAAAAACAAAAAAAACGGTAATTTATTTATATTTTACTTCTATGAGCTAATAAATTAAATCTAAATTTGTATGTTCGTAAAATGTTAAAAATCTGTATTTTCTGAATCGCTCTGCAACAAAAAAAATTGCTCCTCTTTTTATTTTGAAATTTAATGTGATTTGGCCCAATAAAACACCATTGAAGAATGAAACAAACAGTTGTTGGTTTTCATCTGTCAATACATATAATATTGTGTAATTTACTTGGATGTTTTCGGTTTTGCGTTCTCTGTACCATTTCATCACCATCGTTTGTTACATATTTTTCTCTTTCTCTCTTTTTCCATTTGCCTTTCACTATGCTAAAAATTAATTTAGTGATTTGTTTTGTTTTCTTTAAAGTTTAGATTCTCTTAGTTTCTTATTCATATCAATTTTCTTGTTTTTCTCCATTTTTGTTTTTAATTAATTTTATCATTATCATTAGATAGCTGAAATTATTACTGTGTCTGTGTTACGACACTTTACCATATGCAAAGATTTTACATGATGCGCAAAGGCGTACAAGAGAATACAATTGTGTTTATGTGTATGTCTGTGATTTTGTTGTTGTTTTTGTTGTTGTTTGTTTTAAATATTTACTATAATGGGCGCACAAATGATGAAAATATCGTCACACAGATTTCATGTAGGCTACACTTTGTTTGTTTGTTTTTCTTTTTATCAAAAATCCGGTCTACACACACATTTTTCCGTGTTTCACATTATCTTCTTTAGTTAATGGTCATTTCAATGGTTGAAATGAAAGTGTTTCGATTTCATGGCGCTCCGCTCATTTAGCTATATAAATGTGCGAATAAAAATGATGTGTGTATGTGTATGTGTATGTATGTGTCTGTGTTCATTTTCTTTGTATGTGTAAATATTTCCTATTTTAAAAAAAATAATTAAATTTTCATTGCCTATTTTTTTTTTTGTTTCTTTTTTGATATTCGAAAAAATGTACAATGCTCATTTTCTTTTAAGATTACATAGACTTATGCAAATTTTTGTATGTATTTTACTCTTTCTCTCTCTCACACACGCATTCTCATCTCTGTTTATATAAAGATTATATTTAAACTTCATTTATTAATATTCTTTTAATTTTCGCGGATTCGTTCACTTCATTAACATCTACGATTGTAATGTCAAAAAAGAAATCATATATATATATATAAAAAAAAAAGAAAAACCATTTGTGGCCTTATATAAATTTGCTTTTCCTACAAATGTCATTTTCACTCAATGCTTTGTGTTTCATTGTTTTTTTTTTTATTCATCTTGATAAGAATTCAATCGAATCGGTTCTATTCGATTGCATATTTTATTTTTCGTTTGATAATAACATTTTAAACAAATGACAGAGTGAAAAAAAAACCGTCAAACAAACAGAAATCTTATGTGAGCGAACACCATCATATGCGTTTGTTTCTTTCATTCGTTCATTTGTCAAGTGGATTTGATTTGCTTCTCAATTTATATCTATACAACAATAGTATATAATGTCTCTCTGTTCATTGTTTTCTAGTTTTTAGCGTCAGTTAGTGTGCAATTGTTATTAATCGGATGCTTATGTATTTTGTCAAAGAAGTTGTTCTAGCAAACTTTTGAACTATCAACATGCAATACATAATGTAAAATGTCAATAGCCAAACATTTTTCGAACTTATTTCCATAACACACAGCTTGGCGATTTATTCGTGTAGAACGTGCTTTTTAGTAACGGTTGTTTTAGCTCGTTTTATTGGACTTGGAACATGCGTTTTGTCGAAACCACGTTTTGCGGCTGCATTTGGTGTTGACGATGCTGGTGTTGTTGTGGAAGTTTTGCCACTTTGTGGATCTGAAATATTTACAATTTTGTATAAGATGTTGATTTTTTCATGTTTTTTTTTCTAAATGCAAAATTAAATTTTCTCATTTTTGAAGAAATGAAGTTTGCTTCTTTTTTGAAGAAAAAAAAAAAAAAAAAAAAATTGCTCACCTTGTAACCACCTAACTTGTGTGGCTGGTCCATATCCTTTATCATTTCGAGCTGCAATGCGGAATATAATAGCAGGTTTGGATGTGTAATCAACATGAGATGTTGCCAACGACGTATTTGGTACGGTACATTGATTGTTTGGTCCGCAATACACACGAACAAATGCTAATTGGGTTGGTGGTGATTTTTCTTTGTTTGGCGATTTCACTGCTAAATATACGGAATATTCAAAGATTTCGCCTTGAATTGATGGTGGCGGTTCCCATGATAAATGTGCACCTTCCGGTGATTTGGATATTTTTATCGCTGATGGAGCGCCCGGAAAACCAGGAAGACATGTTTTAAACGATGAGCACTGAAATAAATACAAAAATGCTCAGAATTAATTTCAAAAAAAAAAAAAAAAAAAAAAAAAATACTGTTGTGAGTGAGCGCACGACGAAAGTAACAATGAATGATAAGTTTTAATTCAATTTGTTAACTTACTTCACCAAAGTCACCAAGTCCGCAACCGTTGAGAGCGGCCAACCGGAATCGATATGGCGTGCCTGGTTCAAGTGGAATTCTCTTGAATGCCGATAGATCGGGTAAATTTTCGGATGTTAATGTGCCACTTAACATTGAACTATTCCATTCATCATGGTTTATGTAACCGGTAATTATTTGTGTTAAGTCTTTGAAAATACCAACCGTATGCCATTTATTTCCATTGTCAGCATTCGATTTCTGTGCAACACAAGCAAAATATTTAAAAGAAAAAACACGAAAACAGAAAAAAAATTAATGATCTAGCCAATTTTGTACAATTTGTTGGACGTTAAATTATTTTATTACTTACATCGTCACCAACTGATTCGTTGCCTATCGAATTCAGTCGATTTTTATTGGTGCCAATTTTATTTACTCTGTCATTTCCTATGAACGGAACTTTTATTAATGATATCATTTTGTTAGTTCATTTTTCATAGCGAATAAAGTAAATGGTTCAATTAAAATTGGTTGGATTAAATATTTACCTGAAGAGGCTTGTAGTGCGGCCGAGGCAAGTGCATCCAAATCTCCGGTGTTTGAATTTGCGTATGTAACAGCGCCAGCTGTTGATTTTTGTACAGTTTTGATTGCAACATTTCCAGTGTTTTTGGCTGGCTCACTGCTGAATAGAATTTTCACGTTTTCCTGCACGCTTTGGCCCGATGCTGATGTTGGTGATGCCAACGTTGTCATTGCAATTGTTGTTGTGGCCGAATTTTCTGGTTTACTATCGTTGTTTCGTAATAAATCACCACTTTTAATCGTTGTTAAAATGTTTGCGGCTTCCGTATCCGATGGTGTTGGTTCGGTATGACGATTTCCACTTTCGGTTTGTGGTTTTTGTTCAGCTTCATTATTTATATACTGTTCACCGGTGCCTACTTCACTACCGCTTGCGTTCAAATAATCAGCGTCTACACGGAATTTTTTTTTGTTATTCATTTGTTTGTTCGGTCATTTTTGTTTTTAATATCTCAATTGAATGTTTTTGCTTTTAAAAGATTAAATAAAATGTTTAACTCACCGCTCGTTGTGACCGCATCATTTTTCTGTTCGTCGGCGGTCGTTTGATTTTCATCGTCTGTGCTTTGCTGTACGGTATTTCCATCGGCTTCTGCTACTGAGGTATCAACTTGTGCATCTCCCAATTCTTGATCTTCATTGCTGACATTTGCTTCGTTTTGTCTATTATCTGAATCTTGTTCCGTGGTGCTCTCGGGTTGTTCGTCTGGATCGGTGCTAAACGCCATCGGTGAACCACCAAACAGACCCATTTTCACGTATTTTGGTACAATTTTTTTAAGCGCACGATTGTCCAATGTATTTCGACACGATTTATGAATACCAGACCCACTTGCTATGCTAAGTTTTCGATTTTTTTGTTGTTGATATTTACCACGTTTTCGACTTGTTTTGCGCTTCATTTCAACATCGGAAATGTCCGTTTCCACAGCTGTCGTTCGACTTGTTTCATCGTCTTCGCTATCCATGTCAAAGGCACCATCCAATTGGTCAAGCACTTCTAAATGACTATTATCGCCCTGATCATTTCCAGTGTCAGCCATTTGAGCGACTGACATTGGAATTGCTTTTTGTGTTGTGATGACGTTTGCTACACGTTTCGATGGCATCATTACGATTTTATGACCGCCCGCTTGAAGATCGGCCGCATTTATTGTTTTTTGAATACCGCCACTGGCTGATGATACAATGGTTACCGTTTTTTGATTACCGGGCGCTAATTGAACTGTAACTGCTTTGCCGCCAATTGTTAAGCCCTTTTGTTGCATCGATATCAATTGCGGTGAACCGGTTTTATTTCCTTGTAAATTACTAACTGGCAACGTGAATGTGATTGGCTTTCCTTGTTGTCCAACGCCACGAATCATTTTCACGGTGCCGGGTGTCGTTTGAACCGAATTTGCACCACTTGCAATTGCTGATGTTATTGTATTCACTTGTGGTGACGATACCAATGACACAAAATTATTTGTCGACGATGTGACTATTGAACCAGTTTGCACGGTTCGAATACCGCTTGCTGTTGTCACAAAAATAATTTGCTGATTTGTTCGGATCGGTTGTCCTTGTTTGTTTGTGATAACAAACGCTGGTTTACCAGCCCCTCCTCCGACTTTACCAACTGTTTTTTTAAGGGATAATAATTTCAAGACCATTTAGTAACCGTTTTCCACTTTTTTGTTTATTTTTTTTTTTTTTTTATTGGTAGCTACTAAAAGTGTCTGAATATAAATTAAAAAAAAAATAAACAGTAAACAACTTACCTTGAACTTGATTGGTTGCGCCGCCAGTTTTAACAATCTGTGCACCACTAACAATCTGAATTTTATTACCGCCAACAGCTGTTGGTGAAACCAATTTAACGACATTTGTACCGATCAATGCCGTCTTTGCACCTTGGTTCGCTGTACCGCCAGCAGTCACAATTTGAGCGCCACCCATGATTTGCTGTTGAATATTTGCATTTATCGATGTTCCAGCCTTTTGCATAACATTGACTTTTGGTAGAGATTGTACCGCCATTCCTTGACTAGTTTTAACTAATTGCAGTACATTCTGTCCCGACAAACTGATTGGTTTCTGCAATAAAATCTGTTTGCCACCAATTGTCGTTGCCGAAGTACTTCCAGCCAATACAGTACCTAAAAATTGGATCATTTGTAAAGGTCAAACGAAATTGCCAAACGTTTCTTCATAAAATTGTATACGCGTTTTTGATACTTGATTTCTTACTTGAAAACTTACCAGCCGATACGATTGGGGATGCGGTCGAATTGAGAACTGTTGGTTGTTGTCGCAAAATAGTGGTGCTGATTGGTGATCCAACTTGTGCTGTACCCGGTTGAGATGATGCAATGCGAACAGTTTGACCACTTTGTAAGACGCGAACATTTGATGTTTGTGCATTAACAATACGAACACCTTGTTGTTGTTGAATTTGTGTGGGTTGAACGGACACACTTGAGACGATATTTTTGAATTGCTGTGTCTTCGGTTGAGCGATCGTTGACGATACCAACGTTGGTATCGGTGCCGATGTTGTAAGAATAATTTGTCCTTGTTGATTGTTAATCGATGTTGCGACCGAGTTCTGCGATAAAATTGATTGAGCTGCACTAACACCATACGAAATTGGTGTTGCAGTTGTTTGTGCGGCACGAATTGGAGTCTTTGGCGATGAAAGAACTTGTCCTGTTAACGAAAAATTTGTATATTTTAGGTAAAGGATTTATTCAATGAAACCGTTAAGGCTGAAGACTGGACTCATTCAAAGAAGATTGAAAGTTTAAGTGAAAATTAGACCGAACCATACCTTCATTGGCGCTAGCTGTAATTGCTGAAACCGGTTGATGTTGTTGTTTCTTAACGGTGACCGGAATTGGTTGTGGTTGTGGTGGCTGCTCAATTTTCTGTACTTCTAGCAAATATGCTTGAGCGGTTGGTGTTGTACTCCAGCAAACTTCAAGTGTTGTTGTTGATGCACGAACCAAAGAGACGCGCGATGCAGTTGGTGGCACCTCAACCTCCAAATACCATAAATCTTTGCAGCAAACCTTTTTATTTTCGCGCAACAAAGAAAAACAACAACAATTAAAATCGAAGAAGATAATTAAAATGCGGCCAATACTTGGTCAAAATCGTATTAGTACTAGTGATACCGATAAAATTAAATCTCCAGACAATTAATAATTCGGACTATTTATAGTCTAAAAAAAAATAAAAGGATCGAAACGCTGTTCTTAGCCAAACTTGTGATCGATGTGCGAATCGATGGCAACACAGTTTCCATGTGTCAAATATCCTTAACTTATCAAATCAACAAAAATTATGTAAAAAGTAAAGGATATGTTTGCAATTGTATGAGGAAAAAGTGCTAATCCAACTAGTTCACTCAACGAAAACTTGTTTTGACAAAAAAAAACAGAGCTCACCCTTACTTGATTATTCCATGCTTTACGATAACCATCGCGACCGGACCAAACGTATAAGCGTGTATGAATACCGACAGCACAATGGCCGGCTCGAGCACGTGGCGAATCATCATCATTTGTTTCCATTATGAGCTCTTGCCATCGCATATTTTCTAAATCGAGTAAAAAAAATTCCAATTACATTTGAATTCAATTCATTTCACATTGTTGAAAATTTTAATTTACCTAAATCCAAGCATGCAAGTGTATTGGTACATTTCCATTCTTTTTCGTGTTGGGCTAATTTCACTTCGTCGACAACCAATGGAACCCATCCACCGAACACAAACATTCGATGACCGATCAACGTTGAACTGTGCAATGATCGAGGTAATGGTGTTGGTCCATTTGTGATTGGTCTCGTCCACATCATTGTTTCCGTATCCAAAAGCCACAAATCACCGAGACGGCATCCACTCATGCCACCATAAATGACAAGACTGGATTTGCCTGTTTTTTTGCATGTATATGCAACGCCCGTATGTGATTCACGCGGAGGCGGTTGATCTCCATATGTTGTTGGTAAATCCCATATTTGTTGATTGCCAACAATTTCCAATGTGTATAAATCGTTTAGATATCGTGGAATATTATTTTTTGGATCATCACTTTCGTTGGCCAAACCGCCAAATAGATAGATTTTATTGGCGACTTTTGTAAAACTGTGACCTAACCGAGGACATGGTGGTGGCCCATTTTCCGGAGCTTTCGGTGATAATTTTCGCCATTCCCATTTGGTTGCTTGCAATTCATACAATTCATTAGAATACTTTCCATACTCAACCATTCCACCAAATACATAAATTCGGGTTCCGTCAACGACAAAACCATAGGCTGCACATCCTGGTGGCACTTCGCCTTTCGTCGCTGGCACGCACCATTGGTTTGTGGCTATAATAAAAAATAATTAAATAATATGTGCATATATACATAGGCAGGCACAAAGGCGACATAAAAAAATAAAGAAAGAAAGAAGAAGAAGAAGGAGAAGAAAAGAAACAATCGAATTAAATTAAACAATAGGGAAATCTCGTTGCATTTATATACAAATGAAATACACAATACAAAATAGCGAAAAAGAGGCGCATTCAATTTTATATAAATATGTGTAATGAAAAATGACCCGCATCGTATGTGAAAGCGCGGGCACGCGCATGATCACGATCGCGTTCGTGGTCGCTCTGTGTGTGATTCTTCAATTGTTTCATCGAAAATAATTAATCATGAAAAAATTAACTGTGCGCTTGATTCAAGGTGAAGGGGGATTTAGATATGGTAATTTAAAATACATTCAATACTCTTTGACTGTGGCTTGTTTGCTCATTTATTCGCTCGCTTATTCACTCGCTAACACTCTTCATCGGTAGTAAACGAACGGCGTAAAATACAAGGAAAAAGCGCACATCAGATTAAAATTAAGCGAGAGAACTGCATTGCAACCAACGGAATGCAGAAAACGAATCAAATACAAAAGCCATAGCAACAATAATATCTCCACATAGACAATTCATTGAGTTACGAGCATTGGTTATTGGTGGTATTGTGTGTTGCAATAGTAGTAGGTCCCGTACAGAGAGCAAACAATACCCATACACCTATATGGTACACATCGGTTCAAGTCAACTCTGATTCAAGTCAAATTCGAAAACGAAACGACAAACAACATGGAATGAAAGAATGCAAAATAGGGTGAAAGAGCGAGAGAAAATGAAAAATGGCGACCGAAATCGTTTATAAACAAAATTTCCTTATATAATCCGCCTGCTGTCATAAGTTCGAATTGTAACTTATAGCGGCAGCACTGGCAGGCCACAGAATACCGACAATATCTCTCGCTCTTTCATCGCATTCAACCAAGATTACGTATCGTCGAAATAGAGAAGTACGAAATGTAATGAACATTTTTTTTTTTTGAACTCACACACAACACCGAAAACGAACGAGAAGACAGCAAACGCTGTCAACGTCAATGTGTATGGGCAAATTGAGCATGCGCTAGTATGAGTGCGGTTCAGCGGCTAAGAGAAAACGAGAAAGGAACGACGAGGAAAGCGTGTGTGTAAAAATGAAATGCAAAGATTAATCGGACTGGTTGCGCCACCAAACGACTAATCCTACAACTGAAATGCAAGCGACGCCATTATTAAATTTTTTGATTAATTTTTTTTTTGAAATATACATATTTTGTGTATTTGGAAACTGTACAAAAATGACTGAAAATACACATACAATGATGATGAACGATCTTCTCTCCATGCATGCATATACAAAACGATTTGAATATTGAATTGCATTTTCCTGTACAGTTTTTCATTGATACGGAAATTCGGCGCTAAAAAAAAATCACATTCAAAGAAACTTGAACTGTCTCTGTGCTTAAAACTTTTGTTATATACGATCTTGACAACCAGAATTTATTTATTGGCCTCATAAGAATATGAATGGCAATTATGCACCATATAAAATCGAATCACTGATCGAGCGCCGCTCATTCACTATCATTATCAGTATTTTGAATTATAGTCTTTCTGCCCTCGAGAGAGAGGGAGAGAGAGAGAGAGAGAAAGAAATAGAGAAAAAAAACATTCTTTGGTTACGACGAAACAATATCGCAATTTATATTCAAATCATATTTGCTTGAAATCAATACAACATTGAAGTAATATAGAGAAAAGAAAAATGAAGACATAGTCCCCACAATGAAATCAAATCGCGACAGAGGAAAAAAAAACGGCCAATCCATTGGCCACTGGGTGAAGAGATAGAAAAAAATTGGAAGCAGATCAATCAGCCACACTTACCCGTATTGTAAACATGAAGCTCATCCACAATTCCCTCATTTCCACCACCAAAAACAACCATTAATTCCTTGATCGCAACGGCACGATGACCATGACGAGGTCTTGGCTGTGGTCCTGTTGGATTAAGCACTCTTTTCCACTTGAGCACTGATCCTTCCATTGCAACATATCACACACAACACCAACAATTTGCTGTCAAAAATCTTTTCTTTTTTTGTATTTATTTTCTTTTATTATTATCTATCTCTCTTCACCACACACTCTTTCTCTTTTCGATTCTTCAATTACTGTTCCGTTTCAATTTTTGTGTGTTCTGTTACACTAGATATATATATATTTTTTTTAAAAATTCGTTCTTTCTCTGTCTCTCACTTTGTACGAAAACCAAGTCTCAATTGTGTGCCAAAATTAAAATCAAACACAACGCTAAAATATTATTTTAAAAATATATACGTACATACACATACGTATATGATACATATGTATTTATATATATTTTAATTATTTTTTTTTTGTCAATTCGAAAGATTTTCACGATTTGAATTTGTTTAATTTAGTTTAGATTTATTATTTAAAAAGTTTTTCTTCTATAGCCGTCCATTTGGCTCGATCGCTCACTCTCTTGCTGTGTGCACTTCTTTAGCTGTGCTTTACTTTACATTAACTTCAACTTCAATTTTAATATTTTTCTTTTTGTGCTTATTCTACTTCTTCTTCTTATTGCATTTCGTACACTGAAACACTGGTACATTATAATTTTCTGACGGTCGCCATTACAAGCCGATATCGCGCCGCTCTACACAAATACATGCATACATGCACACACAAACACAGTGACACACACTTTTTATAGTTGGACAGAGCACAAGCAGTCCTGACAGTATGCACGTACATGAAACCGACACAGACGCGCGCTCGTTTGCTATTGCGATAAACGTACGGCTGTGGCTCGTCAATCGAATCGGCTGCTCTGTTTTATGTGTATATGTTTTGTGTTGGTTCGATACTAGCGGCTTTGTTTTTGAATGGAAATTCTCTCTTTAAAACACTGTTGACTTTCTATTACTGCTGAGAAAGTGTAAACACCAATACCGATCAATATTGGCAATAGACGGTCGATTCGATTTATTAAAAAATGATCACTTTTACTTTACACATCAAACCATTGTCTCGAAAATAATCTGGCTATTGATTAATTTGAGCATAATCAATGCACATCGCCGTTGTTTTGCATCAAAACGAAAGTTTGATTTTTACCGCCAGAAATATGGATGCTTAGTCAACACTAATGAGAGGAAAAATTCTATTTAATTTTTATTTGCACATCGAAAAGAACATTTATTTATTGAAGAAACCAAATTTATTACGGCACACATTAAATTTTAAGTAAAAAAAATCATCATTAAAATATAGTTTTATCTCATTGTATCTAAAATAAAATGTTTGTTTAGTTCAACGTCTAATATTTTCGGTATGAATCGAAAAATTTTAGACGAAATTTTTTTTAAATCCAATTGACCGAAAATGCATTTCGTAATCAATGTTGGCCAGTGTTCGATTTGATGCAATTCAAAAACAAACGAAATTACGAAAAATACGTTTTACCTGACTGTGATTGGCGTTGTATTGTGAAACAGGCAAATATTATACATACAATTGACACATAGAAACCATTCACTTCAACTTCACTTTGCTATGGATACGAATTTGTCTATTTTCATCGGCGTCTTTTTGCATCGGCTTTATATTGTTGTTTCCATCGAATCGGCTCCAAACACACACATGCACACACACTCAACTCATCTTGGTTGCTATCAATAAACCAATGTACAGTCTGATATTGGTAGAAAAGGCGCGCGCCCAATGTGTGCAACATAATATCGCTAAAAAAACATACCGATCAATGTGCACAACATAGCCACACAAAAATTAATATCTTTTTTCAAACATTTCCAATTTGAAATTGAAAATAAAATATGTTTACTTTTTTTTTTTTCGTTATTTGCAAATGAAATATATATTTGTCAACCTTTTTCAGTATTTCAAATATTTATATATTTATTTTTTCAAAAGTTTTTTTTTTTTTGAAAATTTTGTTTTGTTTTTCGTTTGTAAATAGAAAAAGGTCGATTTCGACGTTTTTTTACATTTTCGTTCAGTGTGAAGTTGCAGCAAATTGTGATTGGTTGAAGACGAAAAAAATTATAGCCGGCACCGTTTTGTTGTTCTTCATTCGAATTTACCGGTTTTGTATGTATGCGTACATTAATTCAAATCGACGGCAACGGCTACGTGAATAAGCCCAATGAATGTTGATTTTGAAAACTTCACTTTTTACTTCACGGTTATATTTTGCATTTACAACCAATGGATTCTAAGTTAAATGTAGTTATGTGAAAATACGCCTTAGCTGCTTCCAATTTATCTGGAAATGCACAGGATACAGGGTGATCGAAATTTAAACCATATTCAAATTTTATATTTGTCAGGAGAAAAATAATAACATACCAAGCAGCTGATATTGACATGATTTTTTTTCACAGATGTATGTGATATCGAATAAAATTTTAAAATTATAATGTGATTATAATATGACATTTGATCAGAGTTTGCCAAAAAAATTACTATGAGGGATTTTTTTATGTTGTTAATTCTATTAAAATTCAAAACTTCAATTAATTTCAGGTTATAATATCCTTTTCAGTATATTTTTTGATCTATTTCCATTTAATTTTCAAATCAGCATTACAAAATCCAGAAAAAAATAATTTAATCAAAAATTGTTCAAAGTGGAGGCATTCAACGATATCATTAAACATCTAGTGCATACTAAAAGTGTTCTTTTTATTGAATATGATTGTTGAAATTATGAGAATGAATGAGGACATGCTGATGTTGATTGTACTACCGATTTAAGTAGCCAAATGTTTGGACTATTTATTATAAGAAGAGAAAAACGACAATGGTATTTTTCTAAGTCAGTTTTTTTTAGTTGAACGGGATGCAGTAAAAAGAATAATTTAAAGTCAATACTGTGCTCATTTTTTTCTTTCGATTTAGCATCAAATGGCTGAACTGTACACAAAACATAGCTATTGACTTTAATGATTATGACTTTTGGTAATAATCTTATGGCTAAATGTATCGCTTAAAATAGTTACACTCCCCATCTAAAATAGATGTTGTTTCATTATTTGACCTTGACGGTATTCTTAAATGCAGATGATGCATCTTCGTCTTTCGTTATGATAGCTCTTCTCTCAATCATTCTTGTGCAAAAAAAGATCGGCATAAGTTAATAAATGAAATAGTATAAGAAAGCTCATTTTTATCTTTTAAAAAAATCATTTGTTCAATGATTCGAATCATCATTTTGGAATTGTTCAAAATAAATTCTTAATTCGGTACATACCGAGATGCATGTTTGATAAAAAAAAAACAATCTAAATAAATTGTATTTATTGCAAAACTAAACTGATGATGATAAATGATCAAGTAAAAACGATTTGTTTATTCTTTTTTTTAGTTAGGTTTTTTTTACATAAATATCACAAGAATTCATCAAGATAATTTTCATCCAACTCGAATACATCTAACATTGTTTTTTTGTCATATTATAGATAAAGATTATTATTTACAACTCAATAATTTTTTTAATGGAATTTGTTTCGTTTTCATTTGTTGCTTAAAATGTTTGTTTATTATTTTAGTATTTGTTCTCGTTGCATATATATTATATATATATTGACGGCAAACTGTGTTCAGCTCCAAATATCTCTTGTTGAGTATTTATAGATACAGCTTTGCTATTTTACGAAGATCGGGTTTTGACTGTAACGGGATCCGATTTACTAGGTGTTGTTGATGTTGTTCTTGGCTTTGGTGTTGCTGCATTTGTTAACGGTGCTGTTTGTTTGCTATCATTTGGTGTTCGTCTTGATGGTGACGATGCACTCATTTGTCGCATACTCATATTTGATGACTGTAGATAACGAAAGAATAGAACAAAAATTATAGAAATTATTAAAATTGATGGCAACAATTTATAATTTCGATGGAAAAAATGATGCGGGAAATATGAATAGAAAAGTAAAATACTTCGTTGCCTTTAGATTTTCCAACCGAGTGAATGACAAATTGAAAATTGTTGATATTGATCTCGAGACAAATGAATGATCATGTAAATGAAACGGTTAGAATATTCGTGAGCTCAGGAAATTTTGTTAAAGTAAAAGAGCAACATGTTCATATAAAGAAATGTATGGGCAAGTTGCAGTTTTATTTCGACAAATTTCTTGAGGTCACGAATATTGTAGCCGCTTCAAATAAGAGTGTAATAGAAAAATGAATTAAAATGTTTGCACATCCACAGCAAAAAAAAACGTAATATTTACCAATTCAAATAAATAAATTTGTGATGTTGTGTGTTTGGTAAACGAATTTTTGTTTGAGTTCGAATTGGGCATAAAAATCAATAAAAATAAAACTTTGTTCCATCAAATGTCATAACGTTCGCATGTATTTTTAGCGACTTTTGTCTTTTTTTCAAATTTTTTTTTTGTATTCTCGGGATCAGCAATGGTATTGAAATTTGAAGTTGTTGATTGTTGACTGATTAGTTGACATTGGCCTGGGCTTCTGTGCTTTTTTTCAGATCGGTGCCATTTTTGTTGGTGTTGTTGGTATTGTTGTTGTTGTTTGTATGAGAATGGTGATGTTTTTTGTATTTTACCTGATTTGACCAATCGCCCGTTGGCACTGTTGCTTTATAAAATCGTGTACTGGTCTTGTTGAAAATGGGCAAAAGTTCATTTGCCTCGTCAGAGAAAGCCTATTTGCGGAAGCACAACCAAAAAATAGAATAAAAATAAAATTTGGAATGAATAAAAAGAGGTGGTTAAAATAATGCGAAAAACTTACTTTCATGTAAACAAGTGCGTCAGTGCCGTAACCTTCACACGAGTATAAAACTAAATCACCCTGAAAATATCTGGCGTAAAGGCGTGATATTGGTAAACCGTAACCGTAACCAGCCAATGGAACTGTATGCATTTGTGATGGTGATGGTTTTGGTGCGGTACTATACAAATATTTGAATAGATGATCAACTTGTGATCGTGGAATACCACCGCCACGATCCGATAATTTTACCGATATATCTTCACGTCCATTAACAATGGTCACCTCAATTGGTGGAATATTATCGCAATCTTCACCATGATGTTCCATTACCGCACGCATTGAATTTTTGAACAATTCAAATAGCATGTGATACAAATGCGATGGCACATAGACAATTCGAATTGGCGCATTTGCGTCAACACCATTTTGCTGTGTCAATTTCAATTCGGGACTAGCTAAATAGTATTGATCACAGAGATAACGGGCATTTTCATAGGCGTCCAATACAACCGAACCTGGATCACACAATGGATCAATACAACCAATATGCCGTCCTTGTTGTGGTATCTCACCAAATAGAATTGCTGAAAATTTTATAGCAAAAATAACGTGCAATAATTACGTGTTCACTCAATTCCATCTAATAATATATAAATATATAAATTGCGCATTTTAATTTTGCACGTTGACTTACTGTGTTGATTGATCAACATACGAATACTGATGCGAGACATGTACAAACGATCCAGAAAATATTGTATCGATAGTTCCATTGATGGTTCAACGGTACCGCCACGTTGGTCTTTCATTTCAATGACTCCTTGGGCCATAGTTTGAACCACATCCGAATGACGGTCACGAATCTTAACCAAATCACGCCAAAATCTAATGATATACGATGAATAAATGCGAAATTACATTTTCTTTTCCATATTCAAATGTGAAAAGGACATACTTTTCCATATTTTCGGTGGTCGGTTCAAGTTGTTCGTAACGTAATACCTCTTCAAAACTGCGTGCATACCATGAACTAACCATTCCAACTGATGGAGTACGTGACAAACTGTCCGGAAGCAATGCAATTTCTTTCATAATATTTGCCAATCGAACGGGTAACTCCTTGCGCAAAAATACATATGATTTTTTTTCGCATGCATTAAGACCTAGAATATGACAAAAAATACATCAGACAAAATATAACTAAATGTGTTTTATATATAAATATTTTCTTTTTTAAATTGCATACAGAAATGAAAGCAATAAATGTCTGACAACAGACGACGATGACGACATCAATAACAACGACATGGGTGTATTTCAATTTGATCTCTCAAATGTGGCATTTGTTGTGCATATATTTTTAAAATACGTCCTGAATCGAATACATTAGGAAGCAGGCGAATGTAAAGAATTCAACATTTGTAATGAAAATCCATACAATAGTCGTTTACCATTCGCATAGTGAAAAAAATTGAAATTTCAATTGTGCTAAATTGTATTATCCGCCCGTCTTTCGTCACTTTCAATGTGGGCTATTCAAAACAATGATTTTAATCGCAATAAAAATGCACACCGCTTGAATCGTATGAAATGTGAGAGAAAAAAACGTAGCTATTCTGAATTAAAAGCCATTTAAAATCAAGGTAAATGAACACAATTCACGTAATAGTATATTTATGCGATTGTACACATTCGCGTAGAAATTTCATTTCCATTTTAACCATCTGATATATTTATAAATACAATTTTGATGTCACAAGTCAAATGTCGTACATGTTGAACTGTGCCCATAATGGGGAAATACCATAAAGAAAATTGCGTCAATTTAAAATCATTTACCCGCTTCAATTGCATTTCGCTTTGATGGAATTCGTTCAATGAATATTCCAATCAGTCAATATACACATTTGAGGCACCGCCTCAATTTTTTCGTTTTCCTCAAATAGAACGGAGTAAAAGTGCTTTCATGTCAATCTTATGTTCGGTAATTTTTGGAGCATGGAAAATGCGCTTATCGCGCAAATGAACTCTGATGATAACAACCAGCTATGACATGAAACAAATATTATTTTCTAAATATCTCTGTCAGAGATATGGACCGTAAATGTTTCTAAGTATTTTACGGCGCTGTGCTTTATTTTTAATAATTTTTATTCTGTGCTAATTTTATGCTTGCAATATAATTGCAATCTAATATTTCCGGTCGAAATATAAAATTTTGCGTTAAACGTTTGGGTTTGTCGAACGCGCTTCTTTTTTTATTATAAAGGTCGTTGAGACTATTGTCAAAAGACTCGAACATAATGAAAAAAAAAACCCGCGTCAAAGATACACGTGTTTATCTAGTTTTTGTTTCTGTGCGATTGTTTTTTTTTTTTTAAATTCATTTTGATTTTGAAAAGATGACGCAAAAAGCACGTCAAAACAGATAATTTATACGAATATATTTACAGACTGATTATGCCAAATACAAAAATACAAAACATCTGATGCGATTGGTCAGCGCGCAGTAAGCTAATGGGACGAGCCTATTTTTTCAAAAAATTGTTGTTTTTTTTGCACTTCACATCACACAATGTGTGAGTGTGTATATGTGTACGGTCCGAAAAAAAAATTCCGTTCGCAAACGATGATGATGAACGATCGTCATCGGATATATCGATGAGAAACAACAACATAGAATCAGCTGGTTTAACGACTTTGAACTTTGCATGCACCAAATGTTTATATGTATCTTATGACGATCCATCATCAGTTTCACTTGCCCCCCACTCACGTTTTCACTTGTTTACTTGGAATTTGGAATTGTTTAAAACTTTACCCAATTCCGAATCTATCTATCTTTGAACAAATCGCAAAGAACCGTCGATATTTTTTTCACTCTTTGTCACACACTCACCCACTCACACACACTCATATAGAGATACACAAACATATGATTGCCCGAGAATGAAAGCGATACTTCTATTCACAGCTTATTGAAATGTAACACCACCATACAAAATTGTCAGGACTTTTTGTATGGCGGTGTTACATTTCAATAGGTTGTGAATAGAAGTCTCGCTTTCATTTTCGGACATTCATATGTTGAGCAATTGTAAATATTTTCGTATAATTGTGTGATAAGTTCATCGTCATTTGTATTTATAATTGTTATTGTTGTGCAAATGATGGTAAATGGCTATCGACTATACAATAACACTTTCATACAGTACAGCAATAAAATGGATAATAAAACTTTATAATAAAAGAAACGTTGTTGTGAATCAATTTTCGATACTAACAGTCGACATTCACATTGTTAGATGCAGTTGTATATAAATCAATTGAACGAAGTGAAAAGAATCGATCGAAATAAAGACACCAACATTGAATGTTCATTTTTATCACTTAAACACGTAGGCGATTCTAGGAACTTTTCCATTTCGGCATTACATTTAATTAAATGAACTTATGAATGCTTGATGCCAATTAATGAAATTCAATTACGTTGGTTTTGTTTTCGACCACGTAATTGCTTTCACCTCCGCTTATCCTTCTGTCCTTGTTTCGAATTGCCGTTGTTTGTTTTTACTCTTCTTGAATATCAGTTGATTGAATGCTCAATGCACCACATCAAAAATGATCATGATTGCAAGAATGAATTGCAAATGGTGATAATCTCTTATTTCTGCATTGAATTTTCAATTAATTTCTCGAGATACTTATTCACCGCACTCAAATCATAAACAATCAACTACTGCCATAAAATGGCTAGTGAAAAAAATTCTACAAAATTGTTTTTCTCATTCTGTGTGGCAGTTAAGTTTGATATGATATGAAAAAAAAAATGTGCAAATTGCGCATCATATACTAGTGTACGCCAGTTAAAAGACAATAGTTCTGGAAATACGATGACATGTAATTAATACTACATTTGTTTGGCATTTATTCCAGCCAGAAAATGTCATTTAAGCTAAAGAAGAAAAAAAACGTGATCCACTGCTATTGACAAGTTTCTCCATTTGTCGGTACAAAACAAAGTTGAATTTTTTTGCTCTATTTGTGGTAAATGTGGTAAACGTGGTGACGCAATTTATTCCAACTTCGTTTTTCTCACATTCTTGAAAACAATTCTCATCACATCTGGGCACATTTAAGCATTCTGTCATGTGTTATCGCATGTTTCAATCGGAAAAATAAAATGAAACGGATCGAATTAAATTTACTGCAAATAAAATTGTTTGATAATAATAAAAAAAACTTTATCAAAGGCTACCAACACAATAGATTCGAAATGAGTTCATGGTGCATTCAATTCTCAAGTGCATTTTGAATCCAAATTATGCAAATAAAAACTCTCATTCTCTGAATTTATATCAAATGTTCGAAATTGTACTTGAGACTCTTATCTAAATGATGATAAAACAAGTTCTTGAAGCACACACAACAACAAAAAAGGAAATAAAATAAAAAAAGCATCATTCGCGCCAAGAAATTTATTTCTGTAAAATGCCAAAAAAGAACGAAAAGGATTCACGAAATAAGGATAAAGTCCAAGTCCAAAAGTCAAGCCTAAAATTAATTTCAAAATTCGAAACAACGTCACTGTCTGCTTACTCATTTGGACTTTGATTTGTATATGGAAAAATGCTCTTTCATTCTCATCGCTTTGGGAACGGTGTATATAGGCGAAACACCTATATATATCTATTTAAAACATTCAAAATTGATTCACGCTGAAGGCGGTCTGAAAACATGGGAGAAACAAACAAGCAAAAATCTTTGCTTAAAATAGTGCTTTAAAATATGAATGCACAATGCACACAAAGCAAAGTATCGCCGATTACCGATTTGCTGTTATTAAAATACAGAAGGTGAAAAAGAGACGGTTGTCGCGTCCTTCGTGCGTTTTTCATTTTTAGTGCATTTGTACGAATATGTTTCACAAATACCGATGCACATGCACCGGCGGCGCTCATTCAATTTGTTGAAAACCTTGACTTTGTTTCAACAACTAAAAATTGATTTTTTTTTTCGTACTGCTTTCGGGCTTCTCTAGCTTTTTCGTTTCCGCCTTACAATTAGATTTTGGTTCATATTTTCTCCGGCTTTCCGGGACAATAAATTTATCATATATTAAATATTTTTCTTTGCTTATGCTTTCATTTTTGCTGTAATTTGGACGGTATTGAATTTATTTTACTTTGAAATTAATAATGAATAACTAGGCATTATATTAACAAGAAATAGTGGTTAAATAATTGTGCCTGGTCGCAAATTGAATACTTTACATAAAAATCGATATAATGACAATAACGATTAAATGTCTTGATAATATTTGTTTGATAGCTTTGAATTGGATGAAATTTTTGGTTTTTCGATGGCAACTGTGGAATTTTCATATATTTCTATTGAAATTGATGTATCAACTGACACATTAATATATTTGCACCCAAAAGACGACCAATCAAATTAGATATGTGTGTATGATTTAATGAAGTTTATGCTCGAAATCGATAAAGTAAATATGAATAATTAGACACGTAAAGAAAATATAATTCTTGTGACGAACAACAATTTATCGAATAAGGCTTACCAGTTAGTAACAAAGGTCAAAAGATTTTCATATTGTCACAAATCAAACTATTTCAGCGAAGCATTCAGCTGAAGAGATATTGACATTTTTGTGTGCTCATTGAATGCCATAAATTGTGACCGTAGTTGAACTTCAAGAACCAAGCTATAAATTCTGACGCACATTGAAAGTGTGTTGCCAATGCCGGCACTACTAAAAGTCAGTAATCTTCATTGTAATAAAAATAAACTGGGGTAATTCAATGGAAAATTGGATGGATTATAGCAACAAGTGCGATTGGTGTGGTTTTATACTTTCCGCAACCCTTGACTTTGGATGTTTTTATGAAAAAAAGGGTTTCATACATAGTGTTGACGCATTTCGGAAGCATATGTATTATTTTCGTACATGTTTATCCAATTTGGGACAGATTTTTAGTGTCTCCAAAAAAACATGGTGCTATATTGATAATTTTAATCGACATCTGTTACTACTCATTGATGTGAGGAAAAAATGGTGCTAAAAAGCTCTTCAACAAATTTTTACACTTGTCAAATTTGTGAAATTGACGTCAAATTCGTGCACATGTTTCAATAATTTTTCACAGAATTTTCTCATTTCCGACATAATATGAAATAATATAAAAAAATAGATAATATTTCATGAAATTTATCTTCTTGTGCATTATTCGCACAGACGCAAACAGGAAGTTTCACAGTCCATTGTTCAAGAAATGCATCAACGCGCTAAAGAAAGAAAAACCGATGAATATAAGGAAAAAGGAGATCATACACGGAGTATTACTTTCATTTGCTATTATAAAGATTATCATAAATATCTTGAATGCGCGAGTTCTTGTCAATTTGTTTAAATTTATTTTCATAATATCGCGCGTCAATGCGATTTTGTATGTGCATAAAACGAGTTATTTCGGATTTGATTGCTATATGGTATGTATATTGGTATGATTGGTAGAAGACAGTGAGTGATCGACGTTTTCTGGTTGATTTCATAGTAACAATCGTGAGAATTGAAGCGTTTCTGATTAGAATTTATTTGAAATGTATGCAATTTCATATCGATGTAATAAAAATAGCAAGACAGCAAACAATGTTTGTATTTAATATTGGCGATTGCAATGAAATATTCAAAATTAGTATTCGATTTCATTTATGTGTTAGATTATATACACATATTATGCACTTAATCGGCACGAACATCACTTTTCATGCAAATTGTTGGTGGTTGTGACGTTTTTGTGTGTCTATGTGTGTTATTTTTGCGAAAGTAAAACATGTAGCACTGTGGACAAGTCGTGCGAATTCACATGACACTAATTTTTATATGGAAATTTCAAATGGATTTATTACTTTGATAGAGAACAATTCGCACAACGATTTTTTTCTCTTCTAAATACAATGATAAATTGATAGGTGACCTTTGATTGTCCGATGATAAATTGCGCAATAAAAACGATGTATTCGCGAAAAACAATCACAATATTTCATTAATTTATCGTTGAAAGTGTATCTAAATGGTTTTCGAATTTTGTTATTGTAAAACATTTTCAATGAAAAATCATTTTGAATATGACTTCACATAGATCTTTCTTCAATGAATTGCATAATATCTGTGTAATTGTTTGCCCTTAAAAAATGTTTATATTGTTATTACTTTTTGGTTAGACATGTTTATTTCTTTTTATATTTTATAATATCACGTGACACATGTCATTCGCCATCGTATCACGAGCGATAATACGAAAGAAGAGTGTCAAGTGATAATATATAGTGATAGCTAAGCACATTTGATATCGCTTAACAAACATCGGCGTATTCCAGAAATGTTGTTGTTTCTATTTTCAAACTTTTATATGATCCATATCATATAATGAAAACATAATGACAATCAAACCACCGCTTGAATGAGGTTGATTTTTCGCTGCTTTTTTAAGCTCATCGCCTTTGAATATCAACCGAAAACAAAACGTGTGCTGACCAAACATTTGCTTATTAAGATTTATTGGGTCAAGTGGTATTCGCATTAATATCAGCGCACACTCAATTTTATATTCTGGTTGCTTCCGACGAAACAATGTTTACATTGCTAATTGAAACCAATTTTACTACATGTATACTGACATCACTGACACATCATTCTCTTCAGCCATTTATACACTGGTTTCTTCGCATACTTGGATTGTAGGAGACTATGGCTTTAATTTATTTACTCTCATTCCCGCTTCTTTCTCATATTCTGGGTGGATTTTCACTATTAAATTGCAAAATGTTGTGAAAATTAATTTCATTTCATTTAAAATGTGCTTCAAATTTTAATGGATTTTTTTTTATCAAATCATCTCAACAGTTGCACGAAAAATTAAGAGTCTATTTGATGAATACCTTATCATTTTTTCTCTTCAACTTATATAGAACTGAATTGTTGCAAATAATAACGAAAATCAATGTTCATTGAGATTCTTGAAATTGTTCCTTGAGATAAAAGGTGTTTTTGTTTATTATTTGTGTGAAACTTATCATCAAAAGCATATAAAATTGAATGTTCGTTGGTTTAATGTTTATATTAAACGATTAGTTTGGAAAATTGTAATAGCTATTGATTTTAATGATCAAAACAACGGATGAGAGATGAAATAAAAAAAGCAACATCGATAAAAATGTATGTATGTGTTCGATCAAATTGAAACATATGATGAGGTGAATGATCGAGCTAATATGAACTACTTAAAAAGAATTAACATAAACAAAGCGTATGAGTGCGTGTATGTATATGTATATCTATGTTTATGACTGTGTGTTTTCCAGCGTTTTTTTTTTTCTATTAGCGAACGTGATCCAGCTAATGTACAACAATTAACGCACACAAAATAAAAAACAAACTCAAAAATAAACAACAACATTTTGTTTTGTTGAACAAAACTAGCGTATAATTGAAGAGGAAGGAAAGAAAGAGAAAAATAGATTAGCACGCTGTCAATGACAGTGTGTCATAGAAGCACTCACACAAAGGCGAAGATCAACTATTTAGATTGATTTGTTTACTGCCTTATAAAAGCAAACTCAAACAATGACAACTAGCGATAAACAGAGCAATAGAGAGAGTGGGATAGAGAGAAGTCCAAACACATTCTGAAATTTACATAATTCTTGTATTGCAAACGTTGATTCTGTTTTGCGACTGCAATTATATCTAACATGATTGTTATTATTGTTATTTAAGTTGCTGATTCTATCCAGCAGCTCGTTATTTGTATTACTATGTATCAGCCATGATGCAGCCGTGTTGTATGATTATTCTTTTACAACGAACGAATCATATTCGCTAATCAAGTGCCGATGGACTTTGAACTGTGTTCAATTGCCATGAAACGTTTCTGTAAACTTAACTATACTTATATCAATCTAAAGATATACAGACGATGTAGTCGTTGTTGTCGTTTAATTATTGCTCTTGCCTTTCAGCTGCAGACAATTTGTACGAATTTTCGCAGAAAAATAAATTATTATTCGTCTCTTTTGCATCAGATGGGCTTTTAATTTTCGTTAAATTGTTTTGCCAATGTAAAGCAACCGCGACGACAGTAACAATCAATTTACTGACTGAGTTCAAAAATAAAATAAAAAATAAAAACGGATAAATTTATGCTATACATGAGACGTTCATCTTTTTTTGCTTCACAAATGTGAAGAAGATTGCAATTTATCACAACGATTTCATCATGTCTACATGCTACATAATGATTATTATATGGTTTGCTTTCATTTCGTGTTCTTCCATATGCACATGATATGTGGTACATTCCCTTGAAGCACTTGCTTCGTCGGAAAATGGCAAGAAATCATTGCATGACATATTGTCACTCTCTCGCTCTCGTTTTTGTTCAAATTGAGAGGACCACTTTCGAGTCAAGTGATAATTTAAAATAAAACAAATAAGAGTAAGATAAGTAATTTCTTGTATGCAAATATGGAAAACATTGTGTGTGTGTCTACTTACCAAAATCGATAAATTGTTTGATTGACAACGGCGATGGATTGAATTGTGAATAAAAGTCGAGCATTTTATTCGCCGAAGCGGCGAATCTTGGTGTGAATAGCCTCATTTTGATTTGTCTTCAGCAATCTAGTTGTCTCTGTACTGATGATTTTTGGTCTCGGTTTTTATTCTCGCGAATGAAAATTGCAGTCACCGCTGTGTGTGATGCTTTCACCTATGTATCGTTCAAGAAGAACTTTTCGTGGGATTATATACGTTTAATATTTATATCGATTTATATACTTGTTTGTGCTATTGAATTTGAGCGCTTTTCTTGTCAATAAGGTGGAGAAAAAATTCGGAACAATTTCAGCTGATCGACACTCTTTATTCTATATACACTTTATGTCTAGTGCAATTCCTTCAACACACATAAACAATTTCAATTTTATTCGAAGTACAAAAAAAAAAAAATGTTTTCGTCTACTTTTGATTCCACGAAATCGGCAGTTTCAGTCAAAAAAGTAATGATTTAATATTTCTTTTTCGTTTGGTCATTCACACGATAAATGAATT
This sequence comes from Contarinia nasturtii, assembly GCF_009176525.2. NCBI lineage: Eukaryota > Metazoa > Arthropoda > Insecta > Diptera > Cecidomyiidae > Contarinia > Contarinia nasturtii. The sequence goes on from NW_022197544.1 coordinate 3,872,857, forward strand.
TGTATTTTGCGGCAAAAGATTACTTTGAAGCAGCAAATACAAATGTTTCTTCACCAATCGAAAACTCAAATGTAAATATCAAAATTGAAACTGAAGGTGATAAGAAAAACCATATAATCTCCGCGATGGCCAAAGTCAATTTTTTGGCTTAATTTCAATGTTTTATCATATTTATCGAAAATAATGGATATTGCCTTATTGGAAAACTCATCAATATCAATGTGACCACATCATTTGGTATTCTAATTTTACAATTGTAAAATATGCATAATTTTTCTTTAAATAATTTTCATAATTTAAGCAAAAAAAATATTTATAAATTTTCCGCACACAAATTAAAAAAAAACACACCCGCAATTCAAAACACCAGTTTGAAAACTGAACGGATTTGGTCTGTTTCTGTCTTTCTTCGGTTTCAAAACAAAATCAGCAAAAACCGATTTTTTTAGCGAATATAACAAAATTAAATGGTTGATGAATTTTTTCTCATACTTTCTCGTTTAGCGGCTAAATAATATTTATGTTAGTTTGATTGATGGCGTTGGTTGACTGTGTTGTGTTACGAGACCGATGAGAACTAAACCGCATTCAAACTGATATACATTTTTTTTAACATTCAGATGAACACCTATTTTCTTTCTCTATCATATATGTATCAAATGTATATGTATATTTTCTTCTTCAATAAAAGTCACACAATACTCTGGTAGTAAAACACGCGCGGCAGCTTGTGAGCGACCTGATGAAATGACAACAACTGACAGCAGTGTTATGGTATTGGAGAGAGAAGAGACCGTTTTTGTTATGATTCTCATTCAAACTCACATTTTTTCTGCTTTCAATTTTTATAAAAACCATTGCTTCTTTCTTATTTTCAATTGATAATTACATTGGTTCAGTATACGTATGATACAATTCATCACACACAATATCTGTGTTGGTGAGTCTTTACATAAAAAATTCGTTTTATTTTGCCTCTTTGGATTGTCAATATGAGTGTATGTGTGCGTCTTTCAATCAATGCTTTTGTTGCTTTTGTTGCTTTTGTTGCTGCTGTTATTGCATGTGTGCGTGTACGCTAGGCTCTAGATTTAACAACAAATCGACTGTGTACTACTGAAAATACGATCCCCATTGTAAAACGAGTAATGAATAATCCGCAAGGCAAAAAGTTTGCAAGAAAGAGAAAGACCGGGAAAAAAAGGGAGACATACAGTCATTGAATATAGAATATGATCGGCTGTTTTTGACATTTCTATGCCTGTGTAATATCAAATGAGGGCATTGAATCTTGGATTTTGCGCAATTGAAAATCATATGGACAACTTTGACTTGAAACAATCTGACATCAAGTGACAACTCAACACAATTTGCTAATATAAGAATGAAGAATAATTTATGCGACTATTTTAGTTTGTTTTTTCCTATTTTTTACACATTCAGGGAAACTTTTCTTTTCAAATTGTGAATTATACTTAAGCTGTTTTGCCGCGTATGCTTCAACCCTGAGACTAAATACAAATGTCAAACACACAATACGTCATTGAAAAAACCGCGAATTCTAGTTTTAGCATTTACTTGTTGTTGATTTTTTTTTTCGTTTTCAAATTCAATCTGAGATCAGTTTCTAGACGATTCAAATGCGAACGCATGCAACTATGGTACATCAAAAATTCAATTTAATTGTTGCGGCCTGTGAAAATTCAGGCATTGGAATTAAAGGCAATTTACCGTGGCGTTTAAAGTATGTATTGAATATTTATGCTTTGGATATTGAATGTTAACGATTAATAATGGTTTCTTTTTCTCTCTCAGAAATGAATTGAAATATTTCAACAAAATGACAAAATCAACGGTGGATCCAACGAAAAAGAATGCGGTCATTATGGGTCGTTTGACATATTTTGGTATTCCGGCGAGTAAACGTCCGTTGCCCGACCGATTGAATATTGTTTTGTCGACAAAATCAGTGGCCGACGATTACCCAGACGATGTGGTTCTTTGCTCCAGTTTAAATGAAGCGATGAAAAAACTTTCGGAAACTGACTTGTGTTCGAATATTGAATCGATTTGGATTTGTGGTGGTAACAGTGTTTACAAGGAAGCAATGGCATCCGATTATTGTCATCGCATCTATTATACGGAAATCAAAGCAAAATTCGATTGTGATGCATTCTTTCCGGATATTCCGAGTTCATTCCAAATTGTACCGAATGATGAAGATGTTCCGAGCGATGAACAAGAAGAAAATGGACTGAAATACCAATACAAAATCTACGAAAAGCAAAAACCATAAACAATACTAAAACATTCCGGAACTTAAACCGAATCTTCACATTGAATCTTAATTGCTCGAATTTATTTTGAAAAATTACCTACAATTTACTTTATCTTTTTAAATAAATAAATAATTTGCTATATTTTTTCAAACAAATTGCTGTTGTTGTTGTGTTTGGTGTTTTATTTCAATCATGACTTTTTGCCAGATGAATCGTCGTCATCGTTTTGTGTGGCCGCCTTCATCAGTTCATACAATTGAACGACTTGATCTTCTTTGAATTTATCTAAGTCGTCTTCTTTCAAATGTTCACCGATGTCATGTTGTGGCTTACCATGCACACCCAATCCCATCTGTTTGGACAAGTTCACTGCATAATTTGTCCATTCAACCATAAATATTTTCGCTTCGGTTTCATTACAATTTTTATGTCGTTTAAATTCGTCGCGTGCATAGCTATTGCCCAATGGTTGTAAATCAGCCGGCAGACCTGAAACACAATCCAATTTTTATTGTGGAATTCTGAATTTGATGTTCATTTTTGTAAACTAACCTCTATGTAGTCGCAAAATTGTTTTATATAATAAACGAACTCGTGATGTATGCGTTGAATACATTTTATTTTTGAAAGATTTGAACACAATGAACGTCCGAAAGTTAAATAAATCACATTTTTTTTGAAGCAAACACAATTAATTATTCTATTTATTTTTATGAAACAAATTTCAGCAAACTCTATTATCGAGTTAAGTTTGGTTTTGTTATGTTTAACATCTGGCGCCATCTCTGGGCATGTCCATTCACCTGAATGACAAACAATTCGAATCAAATGACAATTATTTTTAAATCGCAATTCTTATTTATTTTTCTTTAAACGTAAATAAAATCCAGTGTTTTTTGTGTTGCATTCAATAGATGACTTTTAATATAAGGAATTAGAATACATGAAAAGAGGATTACAATTTATATGAAATAATTTTTTAATGTCGAATGGCGCTATCTTAACTTCTTGTATCCATTTGAGTTTCCCGATATCTATTGTGATGAGTGATCGATTCTCGAAGATTGACTCATACGACAATGGAACGATGAAAGCCAGTGTATCAGTTTTTCCAACATGACGGCAAATTAATGCTATTAAAATCGATACACTGGCATTTCTTTGCTCAAATCTGTAACCATAACAATAATTTCAAAGACGAAAATGTATTAGTTTGATATTCAACCAAAAACAAATATCATATTTAAGGTTATGTTATGTTTGGTTGGTTAAAAGGCAATTAGTACATTTGTTTACATTTTACATTGTATTTGATTCTATGTTTCTCGTTAAATTTATTTTATCATTTTGTTACGATTTAAGATTGCTTTCACCGCAGTAAACAGTGCAATAACTGTTGCAATGGCTGTTCTTAATGAATTTATTTTCAGCCCTTTTTTGGCTTTAATTTATTGAATAAAATATTTTATCAAAGTCAATATATAAACTTAAAAATCGATACTATTTCTCCATCTGTTGGAATGGAAAAAAAACAGCTCCAATGTCAATCGTTATCACACAAACGAAGTGTTTGTGCGCTACGTTGTCGCTGACGGTAATATATTAAGTGTATTGATAAGCACTATAAAACAGCAAAACAACAGCAAGTGACAGCCGTTAAAACTATATATTTTAAAATGTCAAAACTGGGTTTTTGTGCGCTTTCGAACATTAGAAATCGGTAATTTTATTGAAAATCTTTAAATTTAATTTCAAACTAATTGCTAAACGTTTTGTTTAGGTTGGGCTCTCGTAGTTTGCTGTATCGCCCAATTTCTACGGATCAATCCAATAAAATTCAGCATGAATCAACATTTCGACGGACGTTTGCAACCAGCGATTTAACTGTTCCAAATAATGAATATAACAAGAAATATTTTCCATTAATTGGTTGTGTATTGGCATGTGGAATCGGTGGTGCAATTGCATATTATCTGTGTATGTTGTAAATTCATTGAATTGATATTATTCTGCTTTTATGATGTTGTTGATATTTTGAATCAAATTTTGATAATGATACAGATAAGAACAACAATGTTGTCCATTCGCTAAAAGATACGGAAGTTGTTGGTTCAATACAAAGTCATAAAGTGGTTCGCAAGGACTTACCCACTTATTCGATGGCCGATGTTGGCAAGCATGCATCGATGTAAGTATTTGTGTCGATTGTTTACATGAATTGATGATATGATATCGAATTGATCGTGATCAGGGAAACTGGTGTTTGGGTGACATTTGGAATTGGTGTTTATGACATTACCAAATTTATTCCTGAGCATCCGGGTAGCGATAAAATCATGATTGGTGCTGGCAGTTCAATCGATCCCTTTTGGCACATTTACCAACAACACAATACTCCCGAAATATTAAAACTATTGGAAACATTTCGTATTGGTAATTTAACGCCGGAAGATGAATTAGGCACAAAAGATCTATCTGATCCATGGTCAAATGAGCCTAAACGACATTCAGCATTGAAACCAACATCACTCAAACCATTTAACGCTGAACCGCCGTCCACTTTGCTTGTCGAACATTTCATCACACCAAAGTAAGTTGGCCATAAAAAAATGATATAGATGAAGCGCGATAACCGGCAATTAAATGTTTTTATGATTTCAGTGATTTTTTTTATGTGCGCAATCATTTGCCGGTACCAGACATTGACGCAGATAGCTACGAGCTTGAAATCGAAATTGAGGGCACTGATAAGACAAAAATACTCACATTAAAAGATGTTGAATCTCTACCCAAACATCATGTTACAGCAGCTATTATGTGTGGTGGAAATAGACGGTCGGAAATGACTGTTGTGAAACCAGTGAAAGGATTGTCATGGGGAAAAGCTGCTGTGGGAAATGCGCGATGGTCAGGTGATAAGTTATCACTGATAACAAACATTTTCAGAGCAATACCGTTTTTTTAAACTCTAATACGTTGTTTTTGTTTACATTGATTAGGACCAAAATTGTGTGATGTCTTGAGGGAAATGGGAGTCGAAAGTGATGAAACACGACATGTTCATGTATGTGCTCCACATTTTTATTTTGAATATATTTCAAAATTTAAAATTTCAACTTTTTCCAGTTTGAAGGTTTTGACATGGATCCAATGTCAACACATTATGCCGCATCGATACCGCTCTCCAAAGCAATGGATCCACGTGGTGATGTTATTTTGGCGTATGAAATGAATGGTCAACCTTTACCTCGCGATCATGGTTTCCCACTGAGAGTTGTATGTCCCGGTGTGGTCGGAGCCAGAAATGTCAAGTGGCTTAGCAAAATAACTGTATCAGATGTTGAATCTGACTCACATTGGCAACAAAATGATTATAAAGGTTTTAGCCCATCGACCGATTGGGCGAATGTGGATTTTTCTAAATCGCCTGCGATCCAAAATATGCCAGTAACTTCAGCAATTTGCTGTCCCGAACCAAATGAAAAAGTGTCGATAAACGAAAATGGATGCATAACTGTTAAAGGGTATGCATGGTCAGGCGGTGGCAATAAAATTGTACGCGTTGATTTAACTGCGGATGGTGGCAAGAACTGGAGCACTGCTCAACTAAAACATGGATCAAATGAAAATGATGATCAATCGAATTTAAATGGTCGTAACTGGGCATGGACGCTATTTACAGCCGAAATCAAAGTACCGAAAGGAACGAAAAATGTGGAAATATGGTCAAAAGCCGTCGATTCAAACTATAATGTTCAACCCGAATCATTTGAAAACACTTGGAATCTGAGGGGTGTGCTAAGCCACGCATATAGCCGCATCAAAGTTAATATTGAATAGAAAAATGTAAGCAATTGTTGGACATGTTTATTCTATAAAATGAAAAAGAAAAGAACTGAACAGACCTAGTCTATTCAATAAAAAAATGAAAATTTTAAACGAAATAGATTTTATTTGTTTTTTACAACTTTTATCAAACGGTCAATGTTGAAAATAAGACATTAAAATAAACTTTCAATGGATGCAATATGGAATCCTTTTGACACCAAATCTAATTGTGTGCACCAGGGTAAAAGTTCAAGACATGTTCGCTTTCGAGACACATAAATTTTCAATGTAAGAATATCCGTAGATCCGAATTTTTTCTATTCACATCCCATCGCCGATACACACATAATATTTTTCACTCTAATTTCATTTTTATTTGACTAAGCGTGGCACACAATTGATGAGTGTTTGAGATTTAAACGAGAGACATAGAAAGGTAGAGAGAGAGAGATCCATTTATGTTGGAGAATATTGATTACAACTGAATTTCAAAATATTTGGTCAGCGACCGATTAATCAGAATCATATCACAGAAGGTGAATAGAATTCGAGGCTCGTTTCTAATGTTTTATATAAAATGGTTTTTCAAAATTTCATGGGATTTTTTATTTATCAAACACATTTACGTTGTGCTCATTTTCGTAAATAAAAATCGATGAAAATAAAGGGATTCAGTATGGAATTTTAAATCAAAATTCAATAGCCAAAACAAAAATGTATTTTAATTTGGCGCGTTCAAACCCAATGGAAAAACTGCTCATAAATAGCGAACGCACCCCAACGTTGATGCATGAGTTATTTTACTTTTTCATTTTTATTGTTATATATCTATTCGCATATGACCGACGTGTAAGCAAGTATTGAGATACAGAGATATGTCAAACAAACACACAGTAGAGAAGCGATGACAACTGTCTCTCAACCTATATGAACTGTGCAAAATCAACATAAAAAAACAACAACAATACGAATTAAAATCGAAAAAGATAACACAAGAAGATGAAATTATAAACGACGTCTGTTTGTGCATAAAAAGTACAGAAAAAGCAATTATCAGAGCAGATTAAAAAAACACACACACACAGGACACTGGAGTTGATGTTCCTATTTGCTATCGAAATCGCATTCACACAAATTATTAACATAAAAACTCGCTCAGTGTAGTAAACATATAAATAAAAAACAATATTTTTTCTTTCTTTCTTTTGTTTCGACGTAAAAAATTGAATGTGTTTTATTTTGTTTGGTTTATAGTGCATTGTTTTGATTTAGTTTCGTCGTTCGAGTGAAATTCAACAAAAAGTAAATCAGTACAGTATAGTTTTTTTTTGTTTGTTCTTTTGTGTTTCACATTCTTCACGTATGTGTTGAGATTTAGTTTGTACTTAGCAGTAGCATTTCGAATTTAAATGAATCAGATTGAATAAAAATCAGCGACGTCAACAAGTGTTTATTTTTCTCGCGTCAATGCCAGAAAAAGTGTTATCATTTCGATTTTTATAAATAAATTGTGGGGCAAAGATGCCAGCCTCAAGAGAGAATCGATCCGGATCTGCAAATGATGGATATTCATCATGGGTAAATATTGTTATTTCCAAAACAATTTTCATACGTTTCCATATTGTTGCACAAAAATCTTAGTGAGGTTTTTTAATAAAATTAATTTGCGTGCGATTTCATTCCATTCATTCAACACGGCAGATTGGTTTGGTGTTTTTATTCAATTTAATTGTTGGAACGGGTGCACTGACGCTTCCATCGGCCTTCGCCAAAACGGGATGGCTATTGGGTTTGGTGCTTATAACAATATTGGCATTCATTAGCTATATGACGGTTACATTTGTAATTGAAACGATGGCCTGTGCAAATGCCATTTACTATTGGGGACGATTGGAGCAATTGAAACGAGAACGAGAACGTGAAGGCGTAAGTTGAAATCAATATATTGATAAAGATTTGATTGTTTAATATTTTTTACATATGATTTTTGTTTTCTCAATTGACTCAATTTTTTCAATGTTTTCTTCAATAATGAAATACATTTAGTATAATGCTCAAGATGCGGATTCAACAACCGAAGAAGATAACGATTCAGCGATTGTCAATGACTTTGAACCGAATCGTCTCATCCAAAATGACAGTGTGAATCATACGATTGAGCATATGCCATTGTTTTCGCAACGAACACGATACTATGAAATCGAAACCAAAATTGAATTGGTCGATATGGCACGCATTTTTTTCAATGATACGGGTCGTGTGCTGTTTTTTCTATGCTTTGCCATTTACTTGTACGGTGACTTGAGTATTTACGCAGCTGCTGTTGCAAAAACACTTCGAGATGTCATTTGGTGAGTATAAATATTGGCTGTTGCTGTTCAATTCCAATCCATACTATTTGTGTATTTATCGTTTCATTTCGTACATATTTTTTTTTTCATTTCTTGTGCGTATGTCGCCTTATTTGCGTGCACAGTACACGAATTAGCGTCAATGCAACAGATGATGAACTGGATGCAAAACCATGTTGGACAAATATCGAAGCAGGTCAATGGTCAACATTTACACGACTCGATTGTTATCGATTATCTCTGATCGGTTTCATCGTTCTATTGGGCCCATTCACATTTTTCAACGTACAAAAAACCAAATACATTCAAATGTGCACAATCTTGCTGCGATGGATGGCATTTTCAATAATGATTAGTATAGCTGTACGACGCCTTATGGTTTATGGTCAACAGGCTTATCCACCAATGGCAAATCCATATGGAATACCATCATTGTTTGGCACCTGCGTTTATTCGTTCATGTGTCATCATTCACTTCCATCGTTGGTCGCACCAATTCGCGATAAAAGCGGTTTGCATAAAATGTTATCCGCTGATTATATGCTCATTGCCGGTTTTTATCTATTTCTTGCATTAACTGGATCATTTGCGTTTGCTGTTCTCGAAGATTTGTATACGCTGAACTTTATTCCGACGCAAAAACAATCAAATATCTTCCTTGTAGTCATTGAATATTTTCTGGCATTGTTTCCAGTTTTTACATTATCCACCAGTTTTCCGATCATTGCAATTACGCTACGAAACAATTTAGAGGCATTGTTCATGGGATCAACATCAACACAAACGAATGCAACCAATGTCGATTCGGCGTATTCGAGTTTTTGTCAATTTTTATTGCGTCGCTGTACATTTCCATTGATGGCAATATTGCCGCCAATTGCTGTCACATATTTTACCGATTCATTGGCAAGTTTAGTTAGTTTCACGGGCTCATATGCTGGCACTGGTATTCAATATATTATTCCGATTGCATTGGTGTGGCGAGCAAGAAAAACATGTCGTACAATTTTGGGACAAGGAATTGTCAACGATTACTCAAGCCCATTTCAAAGTGTGGCCTGGTTGATTTTCGTACTCGTGTGGAGTGTGACATCCGTTGTATTTGTTACAGTTAACTTCCTAACCAACTCACTTCGTCAGCCAAATCATCTTGGTATTCATTTTACACATTAGTTCATTTTCAATCGATGGCTAAATTCAAAAAAATCAAGATTGTATGTTTTTTTTCTAATTCATCATTCGATAGATGAAGTTTGCTCTTCTTCTGAACTTACTTTTAGATACATTTTTTTCCTCACAAATTAATCAAAACTTCATGAATCGAATGATGCAACAAAAAGTAGGTTGCATTTGAAACCAAAACAAAATAGTAAATTAATATAATGTCTTATTTGACACATATTTAGCAGCTCAAACATCATCTACCTGAACAATGTTGATGATTGAATGCATCAGAGTAGGATTTAAATGATTCTCAATCAAATCATAAGATAGATACAAATGCATGTTGAACATCTTCTCTTTACCAAAACATTCTTACAGACGTGAACACATCCACTCATTAACCGTGATACAACATTCATATAAAATTAGTGGTTAATTTTTAATGTAAATATTCAAATGATGAGAGAAATTGAATAATATTTTGAATTTTACTTTTTAAAAGTTATATGAATAGATAAGGACCTTACCAAAACAATAACAAAAAAAAACAAAAAACAAAATTTAAATAGAAAAATATGAGAAAATAAAACCAATTATTGTATAAATTTACTTAGATTAACGAATGGTGCATCGACTGTATTCATGGTCTTACAAATGTGGAACATCTATTTTATTGTAAATGATATTGTTGACATAAAAAAAAGAACGAAATGAAAATTATTTTACAAATGTTTAACTTTATTCAAGCGCAAGATGGAAATATGTGGCTATATTCAAACACAGAATGAGAAAGAAAAACTATTCAATAAATATATTTTTTTTATCATCTATGTATATATATAAAATTAAGTGATGTTGTGGTTTATATTTTTTTCAAAGAAAAATTTGAAAAAATACAAAAAAAAATTATTTAAAAAAAAGATGTTTTTTCGAAGGTTTTTTTAAGTGAGAAAGAACAAAACAACAAATGTTTGTTTTGTTCTTTCTCACTTAAACCCTTCTTTCTCACTTACACAATATATATTTATTGTACCCTGTACAATAGTTCGTCTCTTCACACTCATAGCGCTCTCAATGCTTTGTGTGTATTGAATGCATTTACGTTGGACGCGTTCACTCACAATACACATAAAGCATTGAGAGCGCTGTGAGTGTGAAGAGATGAACTATCTGTATGAATTGTACAATAGTTTAACACACAAATCATTGAGAGCGCCCTGAGTGTGAGGAGACGAGCTATTGTATTCTGTACAATATATTCACTTTGTTTACACACGACGTGCTGTGTTGTGACATTTCTGTGTTTTCTTCGTTCTTTTCGTTTGGGATTTTGAGAGTGTCGGACGCCATTGTGAGTATTTTTCTGTGCAGTTCAATATTTTCAGTGCTATTTAAGTTCAATTGCATTTATAGATGTGCCAAATCCAATATGTTAATACATTTTGTATTATGATAGTATTTTATTAGGATGCTATTAACTATTAACAACCAATTCAAAAAAAAATTGTCAAAATTATATTCTTCACTTCATCGTCATTCGAAGTATGTCTTCATAATGAGATTAAAATAGTTGAAATAATTTTGTTTTATGTTTTTTTTTCTTCAAAAAACATAGCGCCATTATGGAGGAAATGCAATGTATTGTTTGCGGTATCAAATTCGTATCTCATACCACCTTCCTCTATCATGCCAATTTGCACAGTCTAGAATCATTTTCGAATGCAGCTAGAGATCTGCATTTGGACTTTGCTATATTAGAACAAAAGAGATTTTATTATAGATACATTCAGTATCTATATGACAAGCATCCAATACAAATTAAAATTGTACTTATATCGATGAATTTACTGGACATATTCAATGATCTTTGTTACCGATTCCGGGTGCAGATTACAAAAATCTTCAAATTTATTTGATTGGGAATGAAAACGATGAATTGAGTCAGCAGTGTACGATAGCGAATAGTAGAAGAAGAGAAATAATTGGCGAGCTATAGAAAATGTTCCATGAGCACAACGAATTGATTAGACGATTTGAAATTGCACTTGATCGTATGCCCACTGATAATCACAGGATTGTTATTCGTGCGGATAAAAGACCTGTTGGTGACGACGCCAGAAGATTTAATGCACCGGCATTTGATAGTAATGATGTGGCCATTGTTATTGTTGGTGCTCAATTTGAACCACGTGACATTGTTCTTAAACGTCGTAACGATATATTGCACCGTATATCTGAAACTCATCGTTCATATGATGCCTTGCAGTATCCAATATTATTTCCATATGGAGAAGATGGTTATCATTTTAATATCAAAATGAAAAATCCTACAACAGGTGAGTTCAATATCAGGTTTTGGTATTGTATTAAAAATCAGCTAATAAATGTTGTTAATCATTTTTAGGTGTGGATGTAATTAAAAAGGTCAGCGCAATGAATTACTATGGCAATCGATTAATGCTTCGAGAAAATGAAGACAATTACATTGTGAAAGGCCGTCATTTATTTCATCAATTTGTTGTTGACATGTATGCCAAAATCGAAACCGAACGTTTAAATTACATTAGATTTAATCAGCAAAAATTGCGTTGTGATGAATACATACTGAAATCAAAGTTTTGCGAATGATTTCAGGAGTATCGCGAAGAGACCAATGGGAATATCGTATAAGAAACGAGAGAATTTGAGATGAAGTTGTAAGAATGTCGAGACTGAGATGGTTTGGACATGTCCAGCGTATGGGTGATTTGCGTTTACCAAAGAAGATTTTGTATGCCGAAGCAGATGGACCGAGAAACAGAGGAAGACCCCGTAGACGTTGTGATTTGAATGTTAGAGGGTATGATTGGTGTAGAGAAACTCAAGACCTGGCTCTCAATAGGGAAGTTTGGAGAGGAATTGTTAGAGGAATTTGAGTCTAGTCGTTTCGTAAAAAACCACACACCGAAAGGTACAATCGGTCTATAAATGATTGTTGTTGTTTGTTGTTGATGAATACATACATTTACGTGATGCTATAATTAATGATGGTTACACCAATGGTTATATTGCCATCATCGTGAACAGATAGTCCACGGCATATGCAAGAATATTCGCAGGATGGAATGGCATACGTATGGCGTGATGGTCGACCGGATTTATTTACTACTTTCACTTGCAATCCGAAATGGACCGAAATAAGTGATCATCTATTGCCCGGCCAATCACCAATAGATCGGCATGATATTACAGCACGTGTATTTGGACAAAAACTGAGGTCTTTCGTGGATTTTATTGTGAAATATAAAGTTTTTGGTGAAGTTCGCTGTTGGATGTATTCCGTGGAGTGGCAAAAGAGAGGTTTGCCTCATGCGCACATTTTAATTTGGTTAGTCAATAAAATAACATCAGAACAAATTGATAATATCATATCAGCAGAAATACCTGATAGAACAATTGATCCAGAATTATTTGAAATTGTCACAAAAAATATGATTCATGGTCCGTGTGGTGATATGAATCGAAATTCTCCGTGTATATTCCAAACGTTACCCAAGGTTATCCATTATATCGTCGTCGCGCTATCGAAAACGGTGGAAAAACGGTTGTTATAAAAATGAATAATCAAGACATTGAAATGGATAATCGCTGGATCGTACCATATTCGCCATTGTTATCAAAAACTTTTAAAGCCCATATAAACGTTGAATACTGCAATTCTGTCAAATCAATAAAATATATTTGCAAACACATAAACAAAGGAATCGATATGGCCGTTTTTGGTGTTGTAAATGAAAATAGAAATGATGAAATTCCTCAATATCAACTATCAACAATCGGCATTATTCATTTATACAGATGATGGTAAAACCAAAAATATTTTTTTTTTCTTTTTATTTGGAAATGTATGGTATATGACTACAATCAACAGAACCAAAGCCCTCTTACAGATCATAATCACGAGATAATAATTTTGGGTTTTTAATATTAATAAATAATTGATTTAAAATAATAATGGTGAAAGAATGGTAGAATAATATGAGAGTAAACTGTTTTAAGTTGATAATGATAAAAGAAAAAAGAAATATAGTATATAAATGAGGAAATGTAATTTAGTTGCATTAGGAAGTCATAACCTATCTGAAATTAGGCCATAGTTCATTTGGTAACGATGAATTGATAGCATGTTTAGAACGAGTCAACGAATTCTCCAGTAGGTCAATGTCAGAAAAATGATCATTATGTTATCTTTTTAATCTTAGAGCGCGGGAGAAATACTCAATATTCGTTGTGACTGCCGGTACATAGAAAATAGATGTGAATCTGGTTACTCTAGCAGGAACATTTATATATTATTATATATTGTATATGAAAGAGCACTTGAATAATAAAACTGATTTTGAAATGACGTTTTTTTTGTTTCTTTTCTTATTATTTTGCCCAGCGAAGTGGGCAGGGTTCAGCTAGTACTATACTATTTTTTTTATTTTGAAAGTATGTAAAGATTTTGATTTTCTGTAGAACGATTAAATATCTCTTTTGATGGAAACTAAAATGACCAATGTTTGTTTTTTTTTTGTAATAATTACTAATAATAATGATAAATGTTGTTTATGCAATTGATTTTGATTTTAATACGTAAGTACATAAGTATGCAATGGAAAGAGAGCAAGAGAGTAGAGTATATGCTCTAGAGAATTTATGCGATATTATTTGCTATGTTCAATTCATCAACAATGAGCGCGTCAATAATGTAACAAATTGTCATCTAGCGCAAACTTTCAGCTCTAGAAAGTAAGAGGTCGATGATTCTTGACATTTTTTTTAAACTGAAAAATTGTGTTATCTATGGCAAATGTTGCACAGTTGAATTGCGATTTCGCGCAAGGTATTTATGAAATCGAGTACGATTAATTAGAATTTATTATCAAATATATCGTCGGTTCTTTTTATATTAATAAATCGTTGGTTATAATAAATCTGTGGAGGTCGATTTATATGGAAAATCGATCATTTTTCATATAGAAAAATATCGATATTTCAATGAGCTATTAAAAGATTGCACTTCTTTAAAAGTGATTACAAACGCCCGGAATGCTGACGGAAACCCATGAACTTCACGAGATCGAATGACTGATGAAGTAAGTGATTTGATTTTTTATTGCCCAAGGATTTGGACGAAAATAAAATTCTGAATATATCTGAGAGCGTCTAGGATGTACCGAGTTTATCTCAAAAAATTTTTGAAGCAAGATCATATATGAAATACGAGTCAAAACTGCAAACAATAAAGCACATAAGTTCATTGCACAAAAAAGCTTATTTCATTAGAAAAAAATTGTCATTTTTGTTTAAAAAGAAAAAAGTAAAAGTTGGAATAGCAAATCAAATAAACTAGTGTTACAGACAGTGATCTTTCATACACATTGTTCACGTAAATCAACAAAGTTATGCCTTGTTTGCTTAAATATCTCAACAGATAATCATGAAAAGACATCTCGATTTTGTATTTTGTTTCACAATAAATTGAAATATGACACCGTGAATTTGTTGCAAAATCAAGTTCAAACAAACGACATCTGTAAACCACATACAAAAAGAAAAGGCGTTCATTTCGTTGAAACCGATTATATTTCAAACAAAGTATTAAATTATTTTGCAAAACTAATATTGAATAAAAACTTGTCGAATTTGAATAAAAATTTAGATTTTTTAACTGCCAAAATTGAGCAAATTCGCTATGTTTAAACCTTTAAAAACAGTTAATGAAAATGATCGAAAACAACCATTCAATTTAGTGATGCTCGTTTACAAATTGCACCAGTAACGGGTGTGATACATAAAAAAACGGCACTGTCGACATACACTATATAGTAGGGTGGGTCAATTTGTAGGGGGCCGAAAAAACCTTCAAGTTCACATCGCGATTCTGGTTCTATGGGTCATAACAAGCATTTTTGCCCAAGGAACCATATGTCTAAAATGAATTTTGAGCCTGCGGATTTTTCTACGTAGATATTTTCCAAAATATTTAAAAATCGACTGAGATATTCAGTTTTCACAAAAAGTAAGATCCCTCCATTAGGGGTCAAATACTATGAGACTATGGGGTATTTTGTGAAAATTGGCTCGGAGGGCATCTGGAAAAAACACTTTCTAAAGGTTTTTTGGCTAGGGGAAAATGACTCGTTGTAAGTTCATAAGTATCTGTAAGTTTCACAAGTTCGCGTAAGTTCTCTTGAGTTCTATATACATTTTTGTAAGTTCGTCCAAGTTTTACGTAAGTTCCTATAGATTACTAGTAAGTTTTTCAACGTCAATTGTTGTCATGTTGTAAATGGTAATAAATGTTAGTCATGTTGAATCAGATAGAAAATAATTTGTATAAATATGTCGAGCAGGTTTTCGGTAAAAAAATACCAAGAAATATAAATTCGTCTAATTAGACGTCACTTTTGAAAGAGTCGGTTTTGATAGTGAATAATCAGTAATAAGTATGAGTGTTGAGAGCGATGCTTCAATATCAAAATCAGGTCTTTCAAGGATGATATCCAATTTTCTAATTGGATTGGTATTTTATTTTAAAATACGTTCTACTTTTTTATATAAATTATTTGCAGCGTGAGATGTAATTAAAAAAAGTTGACCAGTATTGTGTCATTTGACTACTACATGTGCGACTGTTTCTGCGTGTTGACGCTTATCGAATTTACAGCAGTGTGTTAATGTATATGGACAAAGCGTTAGTTCGTAAAAGTTCTCATAAGAAGCGTGCGATTTCATAAGTTCGTCTAAGTTTTGGTAAGTTTTTCGTACAATTCTATAGGTTTCGTCGAACTTATAAGTAGTCATTTTCCCCTAGTTTTTTGGCATGCTGAAGCCGAATTTTTGGGTTTCAGGTCAAAAAAATCAGGTTAAGGGGTTATGACCCCCGACCCCCTAGGGGGTGGGGGGAGTTGGAGGGCAGCTGACCCAAAAAATTTCTCTCATCATTCTGAACAACTTTGTAGAACATAATTTTTTGATCCGATGATAAAATCGACATCAACAAAAAAAATTTGGAAAAAAAAAGAAGTAAATGACCATTTTTGCCAGTTTTTGTATGGAAACCGTATCAAAACGTTATTATATCGCAAAATAAATGTCAAAAATGGACTCTTCGACCCCAAAAACCCCGCATACACATTTGGCTAGAGAAAAAAATAATGTTTTTTTTCCTTTTTAATGCAATATCTCAGTCGATTTTTAAATATTTTGGAAAATATCTACGTAGAAAAATCCGCAGGCTCGAAATTCATTTTAGACATATGGTTCCTTGGTCAAAAATGCTTGTTATGACCCATAAAACCAGAATCGCGATGTGGACTTGATGCAAAAAAAATTGGTCCACCCTACTATATGGATATAAAGAATCTTGTGTTTATAAATAACATTAAGACACACAATCGGCAGAAGGCACACATATTTATGTGTTGTGCACAACATACGTAATGTTCATTATGTGACTGTGCATGTGGTTGCTGACGGACACACGGTAAAATAAGTAAGATAGTGCGTGTTGTAAGTTTCGTTTTTATTTTAGCAGGCCTTTAAGGTTTTTATGCTTGTTTGTACTCGGGCATCGATTTGGTTGTTGTCGACGACGACAACAACAACAACAATAACAACGAAAACGACGGTGACGCTTCTGTGTATATGTTGAATTTTCCATTTTCATTTTGTTCTTTTCTTTTTGCTTTGATTTGCGACAACGGGCGAACGTCGTTTTGTTTTGTAAAACTTTGGTTTGTACTGCCGCCGAATGCGAGAAGGGCATTTTCGGAAAATTGCACATACATAATAATCCAATATATAGAGGAGCTGGTTCCAAACCGGATCTCTTCTTGAATAAACTTGACCATTAAAGGTTTTCTTAATTGATCATATAAAGTCAAATAGCCACTCAAAAAATGCATTTTGTCAATCAAATCTCTTGAAAACTTAAACATATTTTGTCAGTGGAATCATAAAAAGAATATTTCGAAAAATCTTGTTCGGAAAAGGGGATCCACTTTGAAGCGTTTTCCCCTACATATATATTGAATTTGCAATTTTTTGTTTCATCTCTCTTTTACTCTCTCGCATTATTCACACAGTTTTGTCGGTCTCGATTTTCGCGTGTTGTCTGCCCTATGTATGAGTCGGCAACTAACGGAAAATGCTTCACCATATGTATATCCATCCGTACTAAATAGATATATATTATACAACGAATAGCGAACATTTGAAAAAAAGAGAACGAGAAATGAATTTAGTATATTCGAGGCTGCAATAGAAAGCGTGTCAGACCACCGTCTCATATTGTAAGGAGAGCGATTTTTTGTTGTTTATCTCGTCATTCACATTTTTTTCATTTTGAATGTATCCGTTCGGTTTTACACTCGAATTTTTCGATTATTTTTTCTTCTTGTTGGTTCGGTTCAGTTAATTCGTCGCTGTCTCGTTTTGTTCTATCACCAATAACAGTTTTTTTTCTTCCTTTTTTGTAAATTCGGGCCGATGAATACACATCGACCGATAAAACGCGAAACTATTTGCCAATTAATTGATTTTCCAGTGAGATTTGGTCGATTTATGTTACGTGTGTTGGGTCATTTAATTGTTGCCATTGTTATTAGAAATTGTGTAAAATTCAAAATAAATTACGCGCGGCAGAGTTAACGGTATGCTCTGAATTGTGTATGAATTGTGAGAATTTTTGTGATGTTTTTTATTGTGGTGCGTGTGCTCAGCGATTTGATATTGAAATAGTGCGGTTCTCACAGGACTGAATTTGCCAAATGCAATTTCAATATAAATTTTATTTAGCTCATTCGAAAATTTGATTTGTGCGCGCTGGTGGTTTATGACAAAAATGTTTGCGTACGCATTTGTGCGTGTATTTGTCAGTGAACAATGATGATGATGATGATGATGATTCCGAGTAGTGACTAAATATTGCATCGAATCCCAAAACTGACTTAAGAGAGACAGAGAGAGAAAGAGGACGGAAAAAGAGATGTATACATTATAATGTTGCAATCAAATTAAACGGGTGACTCTCTCACACTTCGCACGGATTTTTATTAACTCAATTTTATTGATATATCGTCGTAGTTCGAATTACGGTTGGAATATTCATGCGAAAACATGCGATCTCGTGTGTTTGCATCATTTTCGATCTCTCTTTGTGCGATATTCACGATTTGTCTTGTGTTGAATTAGAACTGTGTTGGCACAAATGGGTTGAGAAATTTTTGCTTTAAATATACAGTAAAATTGTTGTTTAAATAATTTTCAAAGCGCTACCAATTACCCAACCAAATGAAAATGAGTGAAAATGTGACGAAATGTGAATTGATATTTGCCGTTGAAATGTCATACTTAAATATCCGCTGAATTTACGGAACAAAATAAAAACCGAATAGCAGTAGAAAAAAAAACTATTCAGAACAGAGAGACAGTGAAAGAGTGAGAGAGAGAAAGAGCGAAAGAAATTCGGCATCGGGCTGATGATGATGATGATTTCACCGGGGCCTCGAATATTATTTTCGACGTTTAGCTCAATGCCAAAAATATCTTGTAAAACTCACTCTCTATCTCATTCTGATTGTGTCTTATGATTCGTTTTTCCGTTACTCGGTATACGCAGCTCCTTCTCATTCACACCAAGCTCGGTGGCTAGTTTTATTCTTCCTTTCTTCGTTTTTTTGTTGTTGTTGTTGCCGCTTTTTTTTATAGCGATCATTGCGAATATAGTCCGTGTGTGCGATTTACTTATGTGGCTATGCGGCACACACAAGCCAATCTATGCGTTACACTTACTTTCGTTGAATATGATTATGTTTGCGAACGCGCAAACACCGAACTAAAACTGTCTGTACCGACACGTGCGTCCGACACTGTTGACTCTGTGCTGTGTGTATATTTATTTGCGATGAGCTTTTAGCACGTATTGACTTCAACTAAACACACATACACAAATAGAAAAGAGACAAAAATCTAAGCGAAACTCGGAAAGAATGGCATGATCAATTTTTTTATGTCGAGAAGTGAAATATTACCTCATATGTAATCCATGTATTATTTAATAAGTTTGCGATTATATTTCAAGCAAGAAATTAACACCAACCCATTTTGAAGAAACATCAAACACATTACGCCATACATATGTAGAACAGATGACCGAGTTCACAATGAACTGACATGCTTTTTCATTACATTTTAACCAGATCCAAGGCCAAGTTTGAAACCATTACATACCAGTACATATGGAAGCTGAAGATTAATTATAACTATACAGCATACATATGATAAAAGCTCATAAACTCTTGAAGACGGAGAAAGAGCTCCAGAAGAAAGAGAGTCAGAGGAGAAAAAAGGATATATTGTGTTAAAACTGTGAAATAGATGACAATATGATTGTATACCAGTTGACCTTTGCCATTGGTTTTATCCGAGTTCAAGTTCGTGTCGTAGTGTATGTATGTACAAAAGTACATAGCTGTTTCTTTTTTCATGAAGTTTCCAAGTTTATAGTGTCAAGGAAGTGTATGTCATTGCAACTGAGTCTGAATGCTACATTAATTGTTGTTTATGAGTGTAATGTTATCCGCTATGTTGAACCGATGTATGATTTTACACACCCTCCCCCCACAATTATGTGTGCGTATTATTAAAACTGTAAATGAAATACAGTAAAATGGAAGAGAGCGAAAAGTGTGTTTTTTTCTGTGCTAAACACTATTTGTAAATTCAAAACACATAAATGTATCATTTTTGATTCTATCTCATTTCAGCAAGTCTGATAAGAGTTCTATGTGGCGTATTTAATGAAATTTGAGAGCGACACACAAAGAGAAAAAGAGAGAGAGAAAGATAAACGCGAAACGAATTAAAGCTGACATAAAAGTTTGAAATAAAACTACCTGAATTGGAGTACTCCGAAACTATATTGCGTCGATTGTAAAAAAAGGGTAGCTTGAATTAATTTAAGTCATGCCTTGTAATTTTACGACGTTAAATAATAATTAGCCCGAAAGAAGAACAAAAAAGGAAACTACCTGTCGACGAGTGCAAACCCAACCAAATAAATGTAAAACTTCAAACGAATCGCCACTCATTTAGTTTAAATACTTCGGAAAAGAAGAAAATATCGATAAATTGACAACAGAACGAACAAAAATAATAAGTTAAATTAAAGTGTCTTACGTTCAGCTGAAAAATGGCTGAAGCGGAAGGAGGATCGGAGCAGGATGATGTTTCGTTCTTACGGACGGTGAGTCCTTATTATTTACATTTAAGTCGAAGTGTTCACTCGAAAAAAGAAGGCATCGCATGATTGAATTTTGTTTTTGGCCAAGGTCATTTCATATCTTAATTATAATAAAACTGTAGGAAGACATGGTGTGCTTATCATGCAACGCCACCGGAGAACGTGTCATGCTAGCGGCCGAAGGATTTGGTAATCGTCATTGTTTCCTTGAAAATATTGCCGATAAAAATGTGCCACCCGACCTGTCGCAGTGCGTGTTTGTCATCGAACAAGCGTTATCAGTTCGTGCTTTACAGGAATTAGTCACAGCTACTGGCAACGAATCGGTATGTAAAATTGTTTTCACCTATCCATCTATATATCCATACCACTCGGAATCGATCGAACTCCATTTTCATCGATAGCTCTGGTGATGATGGACAAAAGATGTGTCGTTGTAATTGTTTTTTTTTTTTGTAATTTCATTCGAATCATATCTCATAAGAGAGAATTTTTTTAAATTTTTGATCTTGTTACTCTATATGGTATGTTCACAACATACTCTCTTCAACTTTTGCGAGCTATATTCATTCGAAATTGCGAAAATTGTATGAACGGTGAAATGTATTCAATAATACCAGATTTGTGGTGCTTTTTACATCGAAAACAACTAAAAAAACTTTCTTCGCTCGCAGTTTATGCTCTCTTACACGCACACACATTGGCTATATACATGATAGACTATATATGTACAATTATTATGATGAACTTAATTTTCTACTAAATGAATAAAATGAACGAAATGAAAAGCATATTATAATAGTGGGCTTATGAACAAAAAGCTTTTATAAGCCGTTTGCAAAAACTATCGAAATGAGGAAATGTTTCGTAGATGATAGAAAGAGGATCACTCCAATTTTGCACATAAATCAAATTTTAAAACAACGTGTTTTATTCATGGAGCACTCAATTATTAATTTGCGTTCTCACTGTATAGCTGTATAAACATAATTGCATTGTAGACGATTTTTTTTTATAGATATACAATTGCACACTTGTTCATTTTTTTTCTTTCACTTTTAAAAGAGAAAAACAAATTATTCTTTTAAATTAAAACACAAAAACTAAACAAACAAATAAAAATGATATGTATAACTCTTTGTCTATCACATTGTGATCGTGTTACAGGAGGGAGATTCTCTAGTGAGTATTTCGACATATATATTCTCGTAGATTTGACACTGACCTCCACTTCCACATTGCTTATGATGGCTTTTGATCAAGTATTTTACCACCCAATCCATCCATTTTAGTTCCAATCATTTTTTTCGCATTGCAATAAAAAGAACACACCGATTTTGATTTATAGTTATTTGGCTTTTATGCACCGATTTCTAATGAGCTCAGTTCGTGAGAGCATTATAACGAACACGTCGTCTTTAGAACTCACATACATAGTAGACATGCGGTTATATTCTAGGTGTGCTCGGAGGCGCTATTTAATCAAACAATCAAATCGTCAAAATCTCGGAACATTTACTTTTTTCGGACCATTTACTGTTTTCATCAATTCAAATTTCCAAATTATATACACGAAATTCGATTGTTTGAATATTTAGTGTATTGTAGAAATAGCTGTTTTAGACTGCATGGTAAAACTAATGTTTTGTAGAACACCTTTATACGTAGACTGAGAAAAGAGTTGAAAATCACAAAATATCTGTATAAAAAATGCGTATGTAAATGACTTCCCAACCTCTATATCTATCTTTTGATGCCACTTTCCAATATATTTTTATCGTCGATACTTTTTACTAATGTTTGTGGATTTTCAATAGGGTAAAGGTACTGGATCCGGTCATAGAACTCTACTTTATGGCAATGCAATCCTATTGCGTCACCACAACAGCGACATGGTAAAATAAATGCTTTTTTTCTTATGAAATCATATTAGTCTTGCAAACTTTTCTAATCATTTAACCCAGGTCAATATCAATTGAATAAAATGTTTAAATGTCTTTTTTTCGATAGTATTTAGCATGTTTATCAACGTCTTCTTCCAACGATAAGCTATCCTTTGATGTTGGTTTGCAAGAGCACAGCCAGGGTGAAGCGTGTTGGTGGACTGTTCATCCAGCCAGCAAACAACGTTCTGAAGGTGAAAAAGTTCGTGTTGGTGATGATTTGATTTTGGTATCAGTTGCCACCGAACGTTATTTGGTACGATTTTTTTTCTCTATTCAAATTTTAAGTTATTACACACATGTGTATATCCCAAGTTCAGACGAATCATAAATTTCTGTCTGAATGTAAAGAATTGAAAATTTATACGTTATATATGGTTTTGTAGCACACAACGAAAGAAAACGATCAATCAATTGTAAATGCTAGTTTTCATGTAACACATTGGTCTGTTCAGCCTTATGGGACTGGAATTTCACGAATGAAATATGTTGGTTATGTATTTGGAGGTGATGTACTGCGATTCTTACATGGCGGCGATGAATGCTTGACGATACCAGGAACATGGTCAAGGGAACCCGAACAGAAGTAAATTCAATTTTTTCTAATTTTAAACTTTAATTTTTTTTAACTAAAAAAATTGCATAATTTTCCAGCATCGTGATATATGAAGGTGGTTCAGTGATGTCACAGGCTAGATCTCTATGGCGTCTGGAATTGGCACGAACAAAATGGTCTGGTGGCTTTATCAATTGGTGTCATCCGATGCGAATCAGGCATATCACAACTGGACGATATTTGGGTGTGAATGACAATCAGGAATTAATATTGGTAATTAAAATAAAATGCCATATGACATGTATAAGACGTTTAATTCATTTTTTTTAAATATTTTCATAAATAGTTAAAACAACAAGAAGCTGATATTAATAAGACATCATTTCGTTTGCGACAATCGAAAGATGAAGCAATCAAAGACAAACTCGAAGACAAAGATTTGGAAGTGATTGGTGCACCGATTATAAGATATGGTGACACAACCGTCATTTTACAACATTGTCAAACCGAATTGTGGCTCAGTTACAAAAGTTACGAAACGAAAAAGAAAGGCGTCGGCAAAGTCGAAGAGAAACAAGCCATTTTACATGTTGAAGGTAAAATGGATGATTTTCTTGATTTCTCACGATCACAAGAAGAAGAATCGAAAACAGCTAGAGTTATACGTAAATGTAGCAGTTTATTCACCAAATTCATTAAGTAAGTAAATGAAAGAGAGCGAACAATGTTTCAGTCAGATTTTTTTTACAAACATTTTCACATTTTCAGTTCATTGGAAACATTGCAACAAAATCGTCGTCATTCAATGTTTTTTCAGTCGGTAAATTTGGCCGAAATGGTAATGTGTTTAGAGGATTTAATCAATTATTTTGCACAACCCGAAGATGATATGGGTAAGTTTAAGTTTATTTTTGATAAAATGGTAAATAATTTGTCATTTTCTGTAATTTATAACATTTCTACAGAACACGAAGAAAAGCAAAATCGTTTTCGTGCCTTACGTAATCGTCAAGATTTATTCCAAGAAGAAGGTGTTCTCAATTTGATTCTCGAAGCCATTGATAAAATAAATGTGATTACATCACAAGGTTTTTTGGCTGCATTTTTTGGTGATGAAAGCGGCACTCATTGGGAACTCATTTCTGGTTATCTTTATCAATTGTTGGCCGCCATAATCAAAGGCAATCACACAAATTGTGCACAATTTGCAAATTCAAATCGATTGAATTGGCTTTTCTCCCGTTTGGGATCGCAAGCGTCCAGCGAAGGATCCGGTATGCTTGATGTATTGCATTGTGTATTGATTGATTCGCCAGAAGCGTTGAATATGATGCGAGATGAACATATTAAAGTGATCATTAGTTTGTTGGAAAAACACGGTCGTGATCCAAAAGTATTGGATGTTTTATGTTCACTTTGTGTGGGTAATGGTGTTGCGGTGCGTTCGTCACAAAATAATATCTGCGATTATTTATTGCCCGGCAAAAATCTTCTACTTCAAACACAATTAGTTGATCATGTTGCAAGGTAATTTAGTTCATTTTCTATATTATTTTGATAATTTTTGATTGTTTCATTTTCATAATTTTTTTTTAATTTCGTGTGCAGCATTCGGCCAAATATTTTTGTTGGTCGTGTAGATGGTTCGGCTACGTATCAAAAATGGTATTTTGAAATAACAATGGATCATATCGAGCAGAAAACGCACATGACACCGCATTTAAGAATTGGCTGGGCCAATACAACCGGCTATGTGCCTTATCCAGGCGGTGGTAAAAAGTGGGGCGGCAATGGTGTCGGTGATGATTTGTATTCGTTCGGTTTTGATGGTGCATTTCTTTGGACGGGCGGTAAAAATACGCCAGTTCTTCAAGATATACCACTCGAACCATATATACGAAAAGGTGATGTTATCGGTGTTGCACTTGATTTGAATGTTCCCATAATTTATTTCACATTCAATGGTCAAAAGGTCAAGGGAACTTTTCGCAATTTCAATCTTGATGGAATGTTCTTTCCGGTCATGAGTTGCTCATCGAAATTAAGGTAAACTTTTTGCAAAAATAAAAATCCATATAATTTCAACTTTAACAATTTTGAATTAATTTTCAGTTGTCGCTTTTTGCTCGGTGGTGATCATGGTCGTTTAAAATACGCGCCGCCATTTGGATTTTCACCATTGGTTCAATGTCTGATGCCACATCAAATATTGAGTTTGGATCCTTGTTTTTATTTCGGCAATTTGAATAAAAATGTCATAGCGGGTCCATGGTTAATTGAAGACGATACAGCTTTCGTTCCGAATCCAGTAGATACATCAACAGTCACATTGCCATCATCAGTTGATCAAATCAAGGATAAATTGGCCGAAAATATCCATGAAATGTGGGCATTAAATAAAATTGAAAGCGGTTGGATGTGGGGAGAGCGTCGTGACGACTTGCATCGTATTCATCCGTGTTTGACACATTTCGATAAATTACCAGCGGCCGAAAAGCGTTACGATTGCCAATTAGCCGTACAAACATTAAAGTGAGTCTTCTATCGTCCATCTTAAATTTGGATTTTTGGAGTCAACTTTTAGTTCATAAATGTCAAATTGAATCTTTTCTCGTTTTTTTTTTTCTCTCGTCAGAACAATAATTGCCATTGGCTACTACATAATAATGGACAAACCACCGGCTCGAATTCGTCCAATTCGATTACCAAATGAGCCGTTCATGCAGGGAAATGGTTATAAACCAGCACCACTTGATTTGAGTGCCGTTACTTTAACGCCAAAACTCGAAGAGTTGGTCGATCAATTGGCCGAAAATACGCACAATTTATGGGCAAAGGAGCGCATTCAACAAGGTTGGACCTATGGATTGAATGAAGATTCCGATACATTGCGCAGTCCACATTTAGTTCCGTACAGTAAAGTCGACGACGCAATTAAAAAAGCCAATCGAGATACAGCGTCGGAAACGGTTCGAACACTTTTGGTGTACGGTTACAATTTGGATCCACCGACCGGTGAAGGAAACGAAGCACTACTTGCAGAAGCGCTACGCCAAAAATACGCCGCATTTCGAACATATCGTGTCGAACGAAATTATGCGGTTACATCGGGGAAATGGTACTTTGAATTCGAAGTTCTTACTGCTGGTCCGATGAGGGTATGTAAATTTAAAATTAATTTAAAAATGAAAAAAATAGCAACTAGATATGGTCATTGATTTCACAGGTCGGTTGGTGTCGTACGGATTGTAAACCAGGTGTTATGCTTGGTGCCGACGATGGTTCAGGATGGGCATTTGATGGTTACAATGTAAGTATTTGCTTCATTTGAAATTCAGACACAAAAAGAAGAAGAAGAAGAGGAAAAATATAAAGAGGAAGTGATTTTTCACGAAAATTAAAATCAAAGAAAGGAAATAGCATATTCAACTATTTGTTTTGGGTTGTATACACATTTATCCATGATATGTATATTATTGACATATATAACACGAAATATTTAGCTGAAATACGAAAAATAGGTCAGCAAGTTTTGTGACTTGATTCGAGAAAAAAAAAACTGAACACATGAACGAGCGAGAGAGAGAAAGAGAGAGTGAAATAAAACAGACATTTCAATATTCCTTGGGTTAGTACGTGATGAATATTATTAGTTGTTATAGACGAGCGTCTCTCAGGCAGTCATAGTGAACAATACGAACAACGTATAGAGGAAAAAAGAAAACAACCATTGAATGCGTATATTTTTAGATGGTACGCGCAGCATTAGAAACGCGCACACAAGACGTCTAGAAAGCAGAAAACCAAATGAAACGAAACCAAATAGCACTCATTATAGTAAAACGACGACAACAACGTCTCCCATAATATAAATGATTTGTTTAGAAACAATGAAATGTGTTCAGCCGAAGGTGAATTCATATGTTCCCAATTTTTTTTTACTCACTTTGTGATCGAGGATTTTTTTATACAGACTTTTATGTATACGAGAATGTACGCTTCGGAATAAAAATCGTTTCCAAAAATAAGATTTTATTTCATAAAGAAATAGGAAAATCAAACTATTTATAATTTATATAAAAATGAAAAATAAAATAAAATTGAACCAATTGCTTATCATATGTAGGAAGAAAAAGTGTATGCCGGCTCAACTGAGTCATTTGGCAGACAATGGGTACCTGGCGATGTGGTTGGCGTCTTCCTTGATTTGGTTGATCATACTATCAGTAAGCCAGTAAAAAAAAAAAAATTAATGCAAATGAAATCAACCAGTGTGTCCATAACATATAGAAATAGCACTAAATAGTGTCGATATCTATACTATATTGGTCCACTATATATGTAAGATATTCCGCAAGACACCGTAGCTCACGATAGAAGTGAGTGCGGACGGCAAACATGTTGACGCATACACACAGTTCTTTCTACTGCCGCATGGCAATTTGTGATTTTTTCCGTCTACACTGGCTTCGATCGTGCGATACGGTGCCGTGCGACAATATCTTTCATATATAGTGGACCGATATAGTATAGATATCGACACTATTTAGTGATATTTCTATATATTATGGACACACTGAAATCAACAAAATAATATAAGCAATAGGAAAGCATCTGAATTGTGAACATGTCTAATAATTTGCGCATTGAATCCAAATTAAACTCTTTACACGATTAAAATCTCATAAATCCATTTTCATTCAAGATTTCATTGTGAATGCACACAAATTATGTACCGAATTTTAGCATTTAAATGAATCACGGCTAGACTTTATTCGCTTATTTTCACATCTACGAACAATTCACACACACGCAGAATAGTTATTGGTAATCGCTATTGTGCAATGCAAAGATGTACACATTGAATCTGTATGTTGTTTGTACATATTTGATTTGAATACAAAAGTTTTCTACGAAATTTTGATACATCTATTATTGGAAAAAAGTTTCATATGTGAACGATATGTGTATATTCAAAATTATAACACTGTTTCGAAGTCAGCCAATTTGTCATAATTAGTCAGTCATTTTTATGCACACAAGTGTGCATGAGTTTTGAATCTTGTAAAGTGTTTACTTGGATTGCTTAATCAAATAATATTTGTATGCTATGAATTCATGTTGAGAAATATTTTTCACTTCAATAACACCTTAAAAATCAGAAATGTGCGCAAGGCGTTACCTCCTCTGTTATAAGAAATTTTCAATTTTACACTAGATGCCGATGTTTTTTTGTTTGCTTTCCATTTGTGAAATCTGGCTGCCCGGAAAATGAGTTCGCGCATTACTGTTGCAAATAGATAAAGGTGGCAAGAAATGTCCACGTTCACGGAAAGGGGCAATTTTATCTGCCTGTCTAAAAAAGTTGGCCATTGGACACCCTTTTTCTCCGAACTACATTGATGTCCACCGTTTTGTCCGAAACGTGTTTGACAGGGTGTTTTATCGGACACACTTTTTTCTGTTGCCACCTTTACACAATTTTACTTTTTAATTGAATTTTTAACTTTTGAAATGGTTTGCGAATTTCAAATTAATTGCTCGCAGAATTTTGGTATTTTAGAACTTTGTATCGAAGAAATTTCGCTGAAATAATAATCTGTTCAAAAAGAACGTATGTTGTCTCAATTTTAACGGTCTTAGATTTTTGTCTATTAAAGTTAAGCTATTAGACAAGTCTTCTCCTTCCTAAAAATAAAAAATAACCAAGACATTTTTTGCTCTTCAATTTTTTACCAATTACATTGAACAATTTTTTTTAAAGATGACCAAAATTGAAGAGAACATAAGTTTCTTTTAAATAATGGAAGATTTTTTCAGCAACACGCAAATTCAATGTTTATTTTGCTCTCATAAATTGTGTGACTTTTTTTTAGCTTATGCTTGAATAAAAAATAAAACTAACACAAAATAATCAAATTCGATTAAAAATTATATATCTGTTTGTACAAATATTGTTGAAAATCGAATGAAAAGCAGACTAATTTTTGATAATTACAAGCTAGCTTACAAGCATGTCGTTTTCACACACTTTCTGTATTTATATAGTGCGCTTTATTGGTATGCCTTTTTTTTCATTCGAGTGTATTAATGTTTTGATATTTAACTCGAAATAAATTTGAAGCTTCGAAAATGCAAACAAAATAAAACCATAAAATGTGTCATTTTATTTGATTGAATAAAGGTTTTTCGTTGAATGGTGAACTATTGATGGATACACTTGGTGGCGAAACGACATTTGCTGATGTTACAGCTGCTGAAGGTGTTGGATTTGTGCCATCTTTTACGCTAGGTGTTGGACAAAAAGCCCGACTTGTCTATGGTCAAAATGTTGATTCACTGAAATATTTCACCACTTGTGGTTTGCAAGAAGGTTACGAACCATTTTGTGTGTAAGTAAATTACGATATGAGATTTTCACCAAATGAAAACGACATTTCAATTAAACAAAATCACTTTATAGAAACATGAGACGACCGGTTACACATTGGTATACAAAAGATCAACCAATTTTTGAAAATACCGAAGATATGATTGATTGTCGAATTGATGTGACCCGTATACCGGGCGGTGCTGATTCACCACCATGCTTGAAAATTTCACACAACACATTTGAAACGATGGAAAAAGCAAATTGGGAATTTTTGCGCCTGTCACTGCCAGTTACATGTCACTCTGAATTCATTTCCGAACAAGAGAAAGCCAGACGATGGGAGGAAATAAAATTACGGTATGCTTGCGTGAATGTGATAAATTATGTAAAGTTTGTGTTTGAATATTAATTAATTTCAAAATTATGATAAAATGTAGACAACATCGTTTAGCCGAAGAAGTACAAAGACAAGATGTGCAGAATCCATCGCATATGGATCACATTATGCAAAGTGGTTTTACAATGAACGACATCAAAGGTTTGCATCGTTTCGGTGAAGAAGGAGTTGAGGCCGATGAACAGATGGCATCTCATCTTAATCCGTCACGACCACCGCGCAAAGGATCGGTGAGCCGTGGTAGTCCAAATTATGATATGGCACGATCAACAAGTGCCTTAGATATTGACACCTTTCAAATGGAGGGCGACGACAAAGGCGACAAGAAACGCGGACGCAGTCCATTTAAATTCTTTAAAAGAGGTCAAAGCAAAGACAAACATAAATCGAAATCACCACCGGATCGTAAACGTGGAACATGTAGGCCTTTCTGATATTCAATTTACTCATTTAAATCTGAATTGAAAATCTAACAAAAAAATGTATATTTATTTCACAGCTGTTGGCCGAAGCACATCTCCACAGCAAAGAGCTCCGACGGTTCGTATCTCTGATGTATGTTTTTATCCTTCTCCCCATTTTTCTTAACTTATTGTAATCATCATTCAATTTTTCAACTTTTGTGCAGGCCGATTTGCGTGCAGGTCAACCACCTCCACAGCTTCAACTCGATCGATCAGCAAATAAAACGATGACAGTGAATGCGCTAAATGCGCAGGGCATTGAATCGATTGGAAACGAAGTGTATGATGCGGAATGCCTTAAAATGATCAACGAATATTTCTATGGTGTACGAATTTATCCGGGTCAAGATCCAACACATGTGTACGTTGGATGGGTGACAACACAATATCATTTGCATAGCAGAGAATTCAATCGTGATAAGGTTCGTCGCGTCTCTGTTTTTATGGAAGACGAATATGAGCAGCCAATCGATCGTGTTGATCGTCAAAGTTGTTATATGGTACGTGCCGATGAATTATTTAACGAGGTATCACAAGATGCATCCGGAAAAGGTGCAACACAGGGAATGTTTGTCGGTTGTTTTGTTGATACGGCAACCGGTACGATAAAATTCACATGCGAAGGTAAAGTAACATCGCATCGATGGCAAATGGAACCGGACACCAAACTATTTCCAGCCATTTTTGTTGAAGCAACGAGCAAAGAAATTTTACAAATTGAATTGGGACGTACACCAACCACATTGCCACTGTCGGCAGCCGTTTTACCAACAAGCGATAAACATGTGAATCCACAATTTCCACCACGTCTTAAAATTCAGTGCTTGAAACCACATCAATGGGCACGTGTACCAAATGTAACCCTACAAGTACATGCATTGAAATTGTCCGATATTCGTGGTTGGTCAATGCTTTGTGAAGATCCGATTTCGATGCTTGCATTGCATATTCCAGAAGAAGATCGATGCATTGATATTCTTGAATTGATCGAAATGGATAAATTGTTAGCGTTCCATTCATATACATTAACATTGTATGCAGCACTTTGTTTTCAATCAAACTATAGAGCCGCCCATGCGCTGTGTTTGCATGTTGATCAAAAACAATTACTTTATGCCATCAAAGCAGAATACATGAGCGGACAACTTAGACAAGGATTTTATGACTTATTGATTGCTATGCATTTGGAATCGCATGCAAATACAATGTAAGTACAATATTTCTTCTCTTTATAATGAATTTTCAAGAAAAAATAAGAGAAAAAAAAACACCATTCTCTTTGAACAATAGGGAAGTGTGCAAAAATGAATTTATCATCCCACTTGGACCCGAACTTATAGAATTGTATAACGATGAAGAAATGAGACACTCACTAAGATCATTGCAAACAGAATCAGTGCGACCACAGCTTCGAATGACGGAAATAGTGTATGTATATTGGACGGCAGTACTTATTTCATTCCAAAAAACGATAAATTAAGGAATAAATAAAAACTAAATCAAACATTTTTCAAACTGATCGCGAATAATCGAATATTTCTCGAATATATGTAATAACTCCCTCACAACAATTGGGCATAAATGTCATTTAATCTCAATGAATCAACCTTTCACAAGCGAAACCAATGACTAAAAAAAATCTTTGCACGAACATCGTAAACAATATATCGGTCAATTTAAACGGAAGTTTTTTGAAGAAAAAAAAAAACTTAAAATTTCTTTAATTTTATTTATTAGTTTGATAATAGTTTTCAGTTCTTAAGAATGTATCCATTAAGATTATACTTTTTGACAAGTGGTCCGATTATCCTGGGTTTTTAATACCTTTTTGAATCTTTAATTTTTTAAATTGGCTTTTTAAGTTTTCTGAGATCACCCATCTCGCTTATAACAAATTCTCCTTAATCCCTTTTAATTCTTGAATTTCAGAAAGTATGATCAAGTTGGTGAAAAAGTTCAAATTCCATCGATTTCCATTAAAAATCTCAGGTCTTTGTTACTTGAACATCTTCGGTGCAAAATTAAACTTTTGTGGAACAATTTTTGTCCGTTATCTCTTAATTTGCGAAAACAACCATTAATTTGTTAAAAACTTTTTTTCTTATACTTTTTTATTTTTATGTATTGATCGTGTTTGCATGATGTTCTCTTTATGTGCCTATCTCTGTGTGTATAATACTGCCTACTTATCATAACTGAAACTACCAAAAAACATAAAATAACCTCACCTCAACCAACCGACAATACAACCAACCAACCAACCAACCAAAAAAAAAAAAATCAACACCAATCAACGGTCAACCAAAATAATTCATACATAAATATAAAAAAATATATACATAAAAAAACCAAATCTCTGTATAGAGATATATATAACCCACATCAAATGATACCTTCGGCAAATGATGTTTTCAGTGAACCGATACCAACCATTGATGCACTGTATTCGCCCAAATTTCCATTGGAAGAGGTACGTGATTTCGTAATGGAAGCACTGCATGAGGCTGTTGATGTGAATCAAGTACATAACCGTGATCCAATTGGATGGTCGAATGAAAATCTGTTTTTGTAAGTAGCTAGAGATCATTTTACATTTAAATGAAATATTTAGAGAATAAATAAAATAGCAAATATTCTATTGTGTTGCCATAGGCCATTGTTGAAGCTTATCGATCGTTTGTTGCTTGTGGGAATCGTAACGGACAATGATGTGCAAAAGTTGTTAATCATGATTGATCCGGAGACATGGGATCATGAATTTGATCGTGAAGGAAAAGATGAACATCGCAAAGGATTGTTAACAATGAAAATGGCTGAAGGTGCAAAATTGCAAATGTGCTATTTATTGCATCATTTTACTGACCTTCAATTGCGACATCGTGTTGAAAGTATTATTTCATTTTCACATGATTTTATCGGTGTTTTACAAGATGATCAATTGCGTCGTTACATTGAAATCAAGCAATGCGATTTACCAAGCGCCATTGTAGCAAAGAAAACACGTGAATACCGTTGTCCACCGCGTGAACAAATGAACTCAATTTTAAGTTTCAAAGATTTGGATCCAGACGATATTGAAAATTGTCCATGCGGCGTTGATGTGAGGGACAGTTTCCTCGCATTCCATGAGAATTTCTTGGGTAAAGTGTCATTGACAGCCTTACAAGAGCCCGAAGTTGAAGATGAAACGGTCGATACAAAACCATCGGCATTGACAAAACTATATAATTTTATAAATGCCGTTAAAGATGCCGAAGAAAGTGTCGAAGAACAAACAGTCGAACCGGAAAAGAAAACGCCAGAAGAAGTGTTCCGTAAAGTATTGATTAAGACAATTGTCGGATGGGCGGAAGAATCACAAATTGAAAATCCAAAATTGGTTCGTGAAATGTTTGGTTTATTGGTGCGTCAATACGATACGGTTGGCGAATTGATTCGTGCATTGGAAAAAACCTATGTAATAAATAGCAAAACGAAAGTTGATGTGGCTACGATGTGGATTGGACTTAGTCAAATTCGTGCCTTATTACCTGTACAAATGAGTCAAGAAGAGGAAGAATTAATGCGTACACGTTTATGGAAATTGGTGAATAATCATACATTTTTCCAGCATCCAGATTTAATTCGAATTTTACGTGTTCACGAAAACGTGATGGCCGTTATGATGAATACATTGGGTCGTCGGGCTCAAGCACAAAGCGACGCACCGGCCATTAGCGAAGGTGGTGAAATGCCGGTCAAAGAAAAGGATACATCACACGAAATGGTTGTGGCATGTTGTCGTTTTCTTTGCTATTTCTGTCGCACCAGTCGACAAAATCAAAAGGCAATGTTCGATCACTTTGATTTTCTGTTGGAAAATTCAAACATTCTATTGTCACGGCCTAGTTTACGCGGTTCAACGCCACTTGATGTTGCCTATTCTAGTTTGATGGAAAACACTGAATTGGCACTTGCGTTACGTGAACATTATTTGGAAAAAATTGCAATTTATCTATCACGTTGTG
This sequence comes from Contarinia nasturtii, assembly GCF_009176525.2. NCBI lineage: Eukaryota > Metazoa > Arthropoda > Insecta > Diptera > Cecidomyiidae > Contarinia > Contarinia nasturtii. Next base: position 3,907,491 of record NW_022197544.1, read on the forward strand.
GATTACAAAGTAATTCGGAATTAGTTGAAAAGGGTTATCCGGATTTGGGTTGGGATCCAGTAGAAGGTGAACGTTATTTGGACTTTTTACGATTTTGTGTTTGGGTGAATGGTGAATCGGTTGAAGAGAACGCGAATTTGGTAATTCGTTTGCTGATTCGACGGCCAGAATGTTTGGGTCCAGCATTGCGTGGTGAAGGTGAAGGTTTATTGCGTGCCATTGTTGATGCAAATAAAATGTCCGAAAAAATTGCCGAACGTCGTAAGTTGCACGATGAAGCCGAAGGCACAATGAGCGGTTTGAATTTCGTGCATCCATTGCCAGAGGGTGACGACGATGAAGATTATATTGATACGGGTGCAGCTATATTAGGTTTTTATTGTACACTTGTTGATTTATTGGGACGTTGTGCACCCGAACCATCTGTCATTGATCAAGGTAAAAATGAATCAACTCGTGCTCGTGCCATTTTACGTTCACTAGTGCCATTAGAGGATTTACAAGGTGTGTTGAGTTTGAAATTTACATTACACCAACCGGTGCCCGGCGAAGAAAAACCAAAATCTGACATGCCTTCTGGATTAAGGCCTGGACATAAAGAAAATATTGTTCTTTTCTTGGAACGAGTTTATGGCATTGAAACACATGATTTATTCTATCGCATTCTTGAAGATGCATTTTTGCCAGATTTAAGAGTGGCCACAATGCTTGATAAGGTACGTCCACATATTTTGAACGGTATATTTTAATTATATTTATTTTATATTTATTTTTCTGTTTCTTTCAATTTTATTGTAGAATGACGGAAGTGAAAGTAATATGGAGTTGTCAATGAATCGCTACATTGGAATCTCCATATTGCCGCTGTTGATCAAACATGCAAAATTCTATAATGAAGCTGAAAACTATGCCAGTTTATTAGATGCTACATTGCACACCGTATATCGTTTGTCAAAGAATCGAATGCTTACAAAAGGACAACGTGAAGCCGTTTCGGATTTCTTGGTGGCATTGACATCCTCAATGCAGCCGGCTATGTTATTGAAACTATTACGCAAACTCACTGTCGACGTATCCAAATTATCAGAATATACAACGGTTGCGTTGCGAGTAAGTTCAATCATAACGTGTTTATTTGTTGGTTTATTCTTTAATATTGTTTCAACTTTTAGCTATTGACATTGCACTATGAGCGTTGTGCTAAATATTATGGTTCAAGTCAAGGTCAAGCTACCTATGGTGCTGCATCCGATGAAGAGAAACGACTAACCATGATGTTATTCTCAAACATTTTCGATTCACTCAGCAATATGGATTATGATCCCGAATTGTTTGGAAAGGCATTGCCATGTTTGATTGCGATCGGTTGTGCATTGCCACCAGACTATTCATTACCACAAAAATCGGATGATGATTTCTATGGTAAAAGTTCGGGTAATCCAGATCAACCGCAATACAATCCACAACCAATCAATACATCGATGATAACACTCGACAACGATTTGAATTCAATTGTACAGAAATTCAGTGAACACTATCACGATGCATGGGCCAGTCGTAAAATGGAAACCGGATGGACATACGAGGAAGTGTGGTCGGATGCAAATAAAACGCATCCACGCCTTAAACCATATAACATGTTGAACGATTATGTATGTACAAGTACATTGTCTCCCTTAAATCGACTAAATTAGAGTAACGTTTAGCACATTTTTCATTTTATTCGCCCCATCAATTCATAGGAACGAGAACGTTACAAAGAGCCAGTTAGAGAAAGTCTCAAAGCTTTGCTTGCATTGAACTGGACAGTTGAACATGCTGATGTTGATGCACCACTTTCACATCGCGGATCGGCCAGACGTCAATCAAAACCAAATCTTGTAAGCCAAACTGTTCAATATTGTATACATATATTTGTATTTTGCAATTATTCAATTCCAAAAACGAAAAGATTTTCCAACTTCACATTGTAAAAACAACACAAACCTTTTTCGTCTCTAATCAAATTCATTTTCTATCTCTCCAATCAAAACCTATGCTTCCTCTGTGAAACCCGAAAAAAAAACCAATCTCTGATCCAAACACAACTCCAACTAAACAAATCACAAAACCAATTGTTCCCTGTTCTTCTGTTGCACATAAATCAAAATAAAATTGTGCAAAAAACGTATCACAAATTAAAAAGCATGAGGATTTCCAGAGTGATGGCAATGCATTTAACTACAATCCACATCCGGTTGATATGACAAATTTGACATTGAATCGTGAAATGCAAAATATGGCCGAGCGATTGGCAGAAAATTCACATGACATTTGGGCAAAGAAGAAACGCGAAGAAATTGATACATGTGGAGGTGCAATTCATCCACAATTGGTACCATATGATTTGTTAACCGACAAAGAAAAGCGTAAAGATCGTGAACGATCACAAGAATTTTTAAAATACATGCAATACCAAGGATTGAAACTTCACAAGTAAGTGACACACATCACATTTCGATTTAAAATTTAGAGAAAAAAACGATTCATTTGTGATTTTTGTATTTTCTCCCATAGGCCATCTCGAGCAGACACAATGGTCGACGGTGAACAGGCTGCAACACAAGCTGCAATTGAACTACGTTTCTCTTATTCATTACTCGAGAAGCTCATTGCATATTTGGATCGTGCAACAATTAACATGAAACTACTGAAACCTTCGTCCACATTCAGTCGCCGTACATCGTTTAGAACGGCATCACGCGATATAAAATTCTTCTCAAAAGTTGTATTGCCATTGATTGAAAAATACTTTTCAACGCATCGCAGTTATTTTATAGCGGTTGCAACAGCAACCAATAATATTGGTGCTGCATCATTAAAAGAAAAAGAAATGGTTGCAGCGATATTCTGTAAATTGTCCAATTTATTGCGTCAACGTTTATCGGCATTTGGTCCGGATGTTCGAATCACGGTGCGATGCTTACAGGTACTGGTAAAAGGTATCGATGCAAAATCATTGGTAAAAAATTGTCCCGAATTTATTCGGACATCGATGTTAACATTTTTCAATAATACGGCCGACGATTTGGGACAGACAATAACAAATTTACAAGATGGAAAATACAGTCATTTACGCGGTACACATTTAAAAACATCCACATCATTGGCATATGTGAATCAAGTTATTTTACCGGTATTAACAGCAATGTTTGATCATTTGGCGTCATGCGATTATGGCAGTGATTTATTGTTGGACGAAATTCAAGTTGCATCATATAAAATTTTGGCCGCATTATACACACTTGGCATCGATGGTACGCTTACCAATGATCGAAAATATTTGAAAACCGAAATTGAACGTAGTCGACCGAGTTTGGGTTCGTGCTTAGGTGCATTTAGCTCAACGTTTCCGGTTGCATTCTTGGAACCGCATCTTAACAAACATAATCTATTTTCGTTACTTAATCGCATTGCCGATCATTCGTTAGAAGCTCAAGATATTATGGTTCGCATGGAAAGTTCAATGCCAAATTTGGAATCGATTTTATCCGAAGTTGATCAATTTGTTGAATCGGATAAAACATATGGCGATGCACCGCATATAATTGATGTTATTTTACCATTGTTATGCTCATATCTACCATTTTGGTGGTCACAAGGTCCGGACAATGTATCGCCAACCAGTGGTAATCATGTTACAATGGTGACCGCCGATCACATGAACGTTTTGCTGAAAAATGTTTTAAAAATGATTAAAAAGAATATCGGAAATGAAAATGCACCGTGGATGACACGAATTGCCGCATATACACAACAAATCATTATCAATAGTTCAGAAGAATTGTTGATTGATCCATTCTTACCGTTGGCCGAACGTGTCCGAAAGCGAACCGATAACATGTTCCATAAAGAAGAAAGTATGCGCGGTTTTATTAAATCGGCAAACGATGATACATCACAAATTGAAACACAAATTCAAGAAGATTGGCAACTTTTGGTGCGTGATATTTATTCATTCTATCCGTTGCTCATTAAATACGTTGATTTGCAACGTAATCATTGGCTGAAAAATAACATTCATGAAGCTGAAGAGTTGTACAATTATGTGGCCGAAATATTTAATATTTGGTCAAAGAGTCAATACTTTTTGAAAGAAGAGCAAAACTTTATATCGGCCAATGAAATTGATAATATGACACTGATTATGCCAACGGCAACACGACGAACAACAACCGTAAATGATGGTGCATCAGCCGGTGGCAAAGTGAAAAAGAAGAAGAAACATCGTGACAAGAAACGTGACAAAGATAAAGAGGTGCAAGCCAGTTTAATGGTGGCTGCCTTGAAACGTCTTTTGCCCGTCGGTTTGAATTTGTTTGCCGGCCGAGAACAAGAACTTGTTCAACACTGTAAAGATCGTTATCTCAAGGTAAGAAGGGACTCACATTTTGTACATCACATTTTAATAATTCATATTTTGTGATTTTAATCGAATAGAAAATGCCAGAAAGTGAGGTCATTGAATTTGCGCGCACACAACTCACATTGCCAGATAAACTTGATCCAGCTGATGAAATGTCGTGGCAACATTATTTGTACTCAAAATTGGGGAAGAATCAAACATCCGAAGAGATTATTGAAAAACCACCAACAGGCGTGCCAGCCGAAAAGACAAAAACCAAAGAACAAATCATTCAAGAAACTGTTGAACGCATTGTTGCAATGGCCAAAGTTTTATATGGACTTCACATGGTGAGTCAGTTTATTATTCAATTTGTTTGTTCTTATTGGAGATTGAAATTCAAAATTGAAAGTTTTTTTTTTATTTAATCGGCACCAAGTAAAATTGAGATTTTCACGAGGTGTAGAATTTGATTTTCATTATTTTTACCCCAAAATAAGTCCTTCATTTTTTTTTGATTTTTTCTTGATTTTTACCAACCAAATTTACTGCTTTAGATTGATCATCCACAACAACAAAGTAAAAACGTTTATCGAAGTGTCGTTTCGATACAAAGAAAACGAGCTGTTATCGCTTGTTTCCGTCAACTTTCATTACATTCACTGCCAAGGTTAAATTTTAGTGGTGTTTTCTATGTATTTTGTCATTTCTTTTCTTTGTGGAACTTATAAATCGATAACAAATTGGTTTTGAAAAATTAACAGTTTTTTTGTGTTTTAACCACTAACCACGATTACTTTCCTGTTTTTTTTTTGTTACAAAGGAAGAGTAAGGATTTGAGCTGAAGAGTGTAAAAATGAGAGAAAAGGTCTTTCAATCAGAGTGAGTTGGATTACATGGAAATGAACAATTGTCGACTTCAAATATTCCCTCTAGACTCCAAATCACTCTGATGGACCAAATTGAAGATCTTATTTTTACACATCTAGTAACGCAACATTTGGTTTTTAATGATTTTATTTACACTCTAAAGAAAACGTCCATTTGACCAACGTCCTAATGTTATTATTTTTGGTAGAACTCGTAGTATAGCGTGCACAATATGTACTAATGGTTTTTTTTTCTGAAGCAGAGTTTCTGAAGAAGATAAACATCTACACAGTATGAAATTATGCCGGATGCTATAGCTTTTATTCACTCCTTCATAATATGGAGTTTTGTATGGTAGATGAAATAAAAGCTGAAAAAACTACTGGTTTTATACTATCCGGTGTAAATTTATTACTGTGTTTCTGAGAAAATTCAACAGTAAGCAATGATCTATACACGAAAACCTGCTTGAGTAATTCAAGTCCGTTGGCCAATTATTTGATGAAATGAGGTCCAATTTCTGTCCAGAGATTTCTTTTCCAAAACGGAATGGTTTAGTATGATTAATCCCCTATATATAACAAATTACCTCAATTTTCTGCTTCAGAAACTCTGATCATATTTGCGATAGAATGAATTATGAATAAACATAAATTACAAATCTCTTGATTAAAAATTCATACGATTGGTTATCTGATTTATCCCCTTACCCAGGCATGTCGTCCATATAGTTCTAGAGACAATTGGAAACGCATTTTGTCGTTAGCAAGGAAAAATGCTGCTATTGCATGCTTAAGAGTAAAACATCTCTATAAAATGAGCAGGTTGCTTTGTAACAAATACTTGTAAACATTTTTACCACAAAAACAATTAATTTTCTTTTGCGATTTACAATTTTATTGTTGATTATCTGTTTAATTTGTGTTTTTATTCCATGACAAAGTGTCTTAGTTTAGCTGCCAAATTACTTTGTCAATTTATTTCTAATGCTAGTTACGGCATGAGCTTTATTATTCAATAATTGATTGTGTGGTAAAAAAAAAAAACAAACTCAATTCAGAAATAATGATAATTTATGAATTGGTCATAATTGCAGACATCGAGCATGCAACATCTTTGCCAGAACATATTACGAATTATGGTTGCAGGAAGAAAACGTTGGCCAAGAAATTATGATCGAAGATTTAACGGTAAACATATGCTTATTAGATAAAGTGAATCATTCAAATGCGTATTCCAATTTGTAGCAATCGTTTGAAGATGCGGAAAAGAAAAAGAAAGAAGATGAAGAAGAAGAGGGTAAACCAGATCCATTGACACAATTGGTAACGACATTCTGTCGTGGTGCAATGACTGAACGCAGCGGTGCACTACAGGAAGATCCATTGTATATGTCATATGCACACATCGTGGCCAAATCATGTGGCGAAGAAGCAGAGGATGAAGGTGGTAGCGAGGGCGATGAAGTGGCCAGTATTCATGTAAATATTTACTCGTTTTTAGAGACAATTTTTCGATCAAACATTTTATTATTTTATGACTAACCCGATATTTGCAAATTCATTTGCAAACCAGTCCATGGCAAAAGTAATTGTAAGTTTACTAACATTAACCAAATGTGATTTCCAGTTTATTTTTCATTGCAATTAACTTGATGAGGTCAATAAATATGTAATGTGTGTAATTATAATTGTTTTGAACATAACTTTAGGAACAAGAAATGGAAAAACAAAAACTCTTGTTTGCCCAAGCTCGGCTAAACAATCGTGGTGTTGCCGAAATGGTGTTGCTTCATATATCCGCTTCAAAGGGTGTTCCAAGTGATATGGTTATGATAACATTGGAATTGGGTATTGCCATTTTGCGCGGCGGTAATATTGACATTCAAATGGGAATGTTGAATCATTTGAAGGAAAAGAAAGATGTTGGCTTCTTCACATCGATTGCTGGCCTAATGAACTCATGCAGCGTTTTGGATTTGGATGCATTTGAACGTAACACAAAAGCTGAAGGTATGATCATTCCATTTTATTCCATTCATTTATTGCATTTTACTTTCATTTCAATTTTATTACATTTTATCATTTTGGATACAATATTGATTATTGAAATTAATAAAATTGTAATTAACGTTACTTCAAATCATTCGTTTACGCATTTGAAACAAAGAATCATTATTTTTTTTCTCATTCAAACTGTTCGAAATGTTGGTAGGTTTCAAATGATATTTCATCTTTGAAAGGTCGAATGGGGCGAGACCGAATTTCGATTGAAAATGTGTGGCTACGTTGATGGTCAAATTAACGACGAAAATGTCCATTTTGAATTTTGTCCAATGAATTGAACGGCAACGTGGTGACAATTTATTGAAATTCGATCACGTTTAACGGTTCGACTTTTTGAAGTGAAAATGACATACCCAGTTGTACTAGTGACAGTACCAACCGATATCTATTACCGAGACAAATTTTGCCACCAAGTCCATAAACATTTGACATTTTGTTCCCAAATTTGCACACTAATTCATCTCTTGCTTTAACTTTTCGGTTTGATCTAATATAGAGTTGTCAACGAACACCAACGAACGACCGGCTTTTTTATTTAATTTTTTTTTTCGCTCGTTGAATTGTATTGCGTTCGTTCGTAGAAAGTCAAATGTTCGTAGCATTCGTTGTTCGTTAGGTGTTCGTACGGTCGTTGTTTGTAGAAAAATATAAAAATGATATACAACATAAAATGACATTTAAAGTTGATTGTATTTTTGTAAATGCAACGCCTTAGAATAAATGAATGGGTGAGGATTTCAGGTCACTTCAATTATCACCCATTCAAATGACGAACTTTACTTTGTTGCGTGAAAAAATCGTATAACGAAAACGTTCTATATAAGCTGGCATAATCGATAGAACGTTTTTTTCGAATGACAAAATTCATTTTTTTAGGTGCCAAAATTAATTTCGCCATATATATAATCTACGTTAAAATTCACTTAAAAAGTTGATTCCTTATTTTATATGATTTTTATATTTTTTTTTACGAACAAACGAATTGACAATGAATGAACGCTACGAACATTTGACTTTCTACAAACGAACGAACGCAATACAATTCAACGAACGAACAAACAAAATAAGAATATTATCCTCTCATGAAAAAATGAAGGAACGAACATTCGTTGGTAGCTCTCTAGTCTAAACAATGTTCTAATTCAAACTTTCATTTTTGAATTGGCAATTTGGATTTAAAGCAAATTACTTTGTTTGGCTTACTTTTGGTTTTACCATACAACGAAGAAAGTTTATATGTTTCATCAATTTTTTTTTCCAAATTCACCTCTGTTTTTCACGTAATCTTTTCTTATTTTCCACATTTGGTTTTCTGTAACCGTTCCATCCTTAAACAAACATACATCACACTCTGTCTGTTGTTCTGTGATCTCACTTCCCATCATCTGCCAAAAACCCAAAAAAAAAAAACAAAAAAAAACATGTATATAAAACCAATAAATATGCATAAAATGAAACCACAACCACCTTCTTGCACGTACTATACTTTTTCGTATCCATCATGGTACCATTTAAATATAAAACATGAAAATCTGTAAAACATGAAAAACAAAAGAGTATATTCCGGCTGCTAAAGGTCTAGGTGTTGGCTCGGAAGGTGCAGCGGGCGAGAAAAATATGCACGATGCTGAATTTACATGTGCCCTTTTCCGGTTTATTCAACTCACTTGCGAAGGTCACAATCTGGGTAAGTTTTTGTGTGTTCTATTTTAAATGGTCTCGCTTGAAATTAATCATTTTTCATTTTTTTTTCTAGAATGGCAAAATTATTTGCGTACACAAGCTGGTAATACGACAACAGTGAATGTGGTCATTTGTACGGTCGATTATTTGTTGCGATTGCAAGAATCGATAATGGATTTCTATTGGCATTATTCGAGCAAAGAGGTCATTGATCAGGCTGGAAAATTAAACTTTTTCAAAGCGATCGGAGTAGCCAGTCAAGTGTTCAACACACTGACTGAAGTAATTCAAGGGCCATGCATTCTGAATCAACAGGCGTTGGCTCATTCACGTCTTTGGGATGCTGTCGGTGGATTTTTATTCTTATTCTCACACATGCAAGACAAATTATCGAGACATTCAAGATCTGATGATTTGCTAACCGAATTAAATAATTTGCAAAAAGACATGATCACAATGATGTTATCGATGCTGGAAGGAAACGTTGTAAATGGCACCATTGGCAAACAAATGGTTGACACATTAGTCGAGTCGGCAGCAAATGTTGAATTGATTTTAAAATACTTTGATATGTTTTTGAAATTGAAAGATTTAACATCATCAGCCAGTTTCACTGAAATCGATCCAAACCACGACGGTTGGGTGGAGCCAAAAGATTTTAAAGAGAAAATGGAGCAAACCAAAAATTATACAATGTAAGTTCGATGATAGTTTAAATGATTTCCATTTCGATAATAAATCTGTTTGTACTTTTTTCAACGAAACAGCGAAGAAATCGATTTTCTTTTCGCATGTATGGAGGTCAATCACGATGGAAAGGTTGATTATGAAGCATTTACCGATCGTTTCCATGAACCAGCCACCGAAATCGGCTTCAATTTGGCGGTTTTGCTAACAAATCTCTCCGAACATATGCCAAATGAACCGAGATTGTCACGTTTCCTGGAGACCGCCGGTTCGGTATTGAATTACTTTGAACGCTTTTTGGGACGCATTGAAATTATGGGCAGTTCAAAGCGAATTGAACGTGTCTATTTTGAAATTAAAGAATCAAACATTGAACAATGGGAAAAGCCACAAATTAAAGAATCAAAACGTGCATTTTTCCATTCGATTGTAACGGAAGGTGGCGACAAAGAAAAACTCGAAGCATTCGTTAATTTTTGCGAAGATGCTATATTTGAAATGACACACGCTTCAAATCTCATGGCAACCGATGACACTAGTGATAACACGAAAAAAGAAGCAAAATACAGTACGTACATTAGTGAAGAGGATGAAGAAAGGTATGATTTTTTTTGTTGAAGAAAACATGGTTGAAAAAATGAAAATCAATGGTTTTATTTGCGTTCGTGTTTTCACAGAGCGGCCAGAGATCCACTTCGGCGAAGTGTGCAAGGAGCAAAGAATGCATTTGCGTACACCGTACATCTATTCAGTCCATCGAATATCAAACATCAATTGGGCGTGATTCAAACAATGTCAATACCCGAATTGATTGTTGGTTTCTTCAAGGTCATTTTCTATGCATTCTATTATTCGGGCTATGGTGTAACTTCGATTGTCAAATATTTGCTAATCAATGTGCTAATGTCGTTAATGCGAGGACCAGCCGAAGAAGTTGTTGAAGAGGCACCAGTTGAAGAGGAACGATTCACAATGAAAGCATTACCACCACTACCAACCGAAGACACATCAAAAACAATGCAGGCATTCGGTCTGGATATTAGCAAAGAGGAAAATGGACAATTTAAAATGGCACCGCACGAATCAACGCAACCGAGTCCAACAGCTTCGGAAGACACTGGTGAAAGTACGCCCGAAGATGGTGTAGCCGAAGGTGCCGAACCAACTGGCGAAGTTGAACAGCCAATGACTTTGGTAAGTCACCAAATAATATTTTTCCAACAAATTTTCACGATTATTGATTTTGGCATTTTGTCAGGTCGATTTATTGGGTGGTGAAGCTGCCAAACGTGCCGATATCGAACGATCAGAAGCGCAAAAAGTTCAAGAAGCAGCAATGGCAACAATCGAAGCTGAATCAAAGAAAACATCACAACAAACCACCGAAACGCCGGCAGTCAATCAAATCGATTTCTCAAAATATGCACATCGTGTGGTTAGCTTTTTGGCGCGAAATTTTTACAATCTCAAATACATTGCATTGGTTTTGGCATTCGGTATCAATTTTATGCTGCTATTCTATAAAGTTACAACATTTGGCGAAGATGCAGACGACGACGAAGATGACTTACTTGGTTTTGGATCTGGTTCGGGTATGTTAGATGGATCCGGTGGTTCGGGCAGTGGAGATGGTGATGCTGAAGATGAGGATCCACTCGAAGCGGTACATGTTGATGAAGACTTTTTCTATATGGAACACGTTTTACGTGTGGCTGCACTTTTGCACAGTTTATGTTCACTTGCAATGTTAATCGCTTACTATCATCTAAAAGTGCCATTGGCGATATTCAAACGTGAAAAAGACGTTGCCCGACGATTGGAATTCGATGGATTATATATTGCCGAACAGCCAGAAGATGATGCAATTGCAGCGCATTGGGATAAATTAGTAATTTCATCAAAAAGTTTTCCGGTCAATTATTGGGATAAATTCGTGAAGAAAAAAGTGCGACAAAAATACAGTGAAACATATGATTTTGATTCGATATCGAATTTATTGGGCATGGAAAAAAGTACGTTTGCTGCACAGGAAACAGAAGAAGGCGGTCTTATTCATTATATACTGACCATCGATTGGCGATATCAAGTGTGGAAAGCTGGTGTTACCATAACGGACAGTGCTTTTATTTATGCACTTTGGTATTTCACGTTTTCGGTGTTCGGTAATTTTAATAATTTCTTCTTTGCCGCACATTTGCTCGATGTTGCTGTTGGTTTTAAGACGCTTCGCACCATTTTGCAATCGGTAACACACAACGGAAAACAATTGGTGTTGACGGTGATGCTTTTAACAATTATCGTTTACATTTATACGGTGATTGCGTTCAATTTCTTCCGCAAATTTTATATACAAGAAGAAGATGAAGAGATTGATAAAAAGTGCCATGACATGTTAACGTGTTTCGTGTTCCATTTGTATAAGGGTGTACGAGCCGGTGGTGGTATCGGTGATGAAATCGGCGATCCGGTCGGTGACGATTATGAAGTGTATCGTATCATTTTCGATATAACATTTTTCTTCTTTGTCATCGTTATTCTGTTGGCCATCATTCAAGGTTTGATCATTGATGCATTCGGTGAGCTTCGTGATCAACTTGAATCGGTGAAAGAAGACATGGAATCGAATTGTTTCATTTGTACGATGGAAAAGAGTTTCTTTGATGCGGTGCCGCATGGTTTTGATACGCACGTTCAGCAAGAGCACAATTTAGCCAATTACATGTTCTTCCTGATGCATTTAATCAATAAACCAGACACCGAATACACCGGCCAGGAAACGTACGTTTGGAATATGTATCAACAACGTTCGTGGGACTTTTTCCCGGTCGGTGACTGTTTCCGGAAGCAGAACGAAGACAAAAAAGCTGGCGGCGACGAATGAGGAAATCATTTGTCTTTTGTTTGTATTTGGGTTTTTTTTTAATTTCGAAACACCATTTTACGTATTATTGTTCATTTTTCGTGTTTTCTTCATTGTCTTCTCGCTCTCACTTATGTTTTGCACATTGCTCCAATGACGACACACACACACAAACCAGCGAAATAAAACGACGACGGTTCACACAAGAAATAGGAAACAATTATTGCAAATTATCATCTTTTTTATATGTATTTTTCGTATTTTAAGCAATCATTTTATTTTTAAATTATCTGCTTAAATCTCTTTAGATACAGTTATGTTATCAATATTCTTTTTTCTCACTTTCTCTCTCACACACACATACAAATAAAATTGAACGAAAACAAACAACCACTTTGGACCAAAAATTAGATTTTTTTTTCTTCGATAAAAAAAATGTTAATTAGTTAGGTTTAAGTGCAATTCAGACAATCGATTTACTAGCCATATTTCACTGTTAGGCATATATGAACATATCACAATTCTAGCAGTATCATACTATTTCGGAATGTTTATCTGCTTTGGATGAAATGAACAAAAAGGATCATATTGCCATAAAATTAGAACTGAAATTGATTCCATTTTGGAAACAGTTGAGATCACCAAAGAATTTAAAATAAGACAAGCACAAACCATTAAACAACCATCCAAACAAATTAGTCTGATTGAATGAATGACGAAATGCTATTTTTTAATACAATACTTAAATGTTTTGATTCAATACGTATTTTCATACAAGAATTGTACTTTCTGTTTTTTTTCTCTCTCTTATCGATACTAAAGATATATTTAATAAAATGAGAAAAAAATAATACAAATTTCGTGATTGCGTTTTAATTTTAATTTAATAATGTTAACCAATAAAATATACAATAGCCATCCGAATACAATATTTAACCATAAATCGATCTTTTGGCAAGCCCATTCTTGAATTCTAAATCTAACAGGGCTTCGTAATGTTACAATGGAAATTGCGTTTCTAAAAACGTATACTCACAAGAGCGATGCTATGCATAATTTTTCACAGAAGATGTGTAGATGCGTTACATTTTAGATGCCAAGTATATTTTTGACAGATTCAATTGAAAAAAACCAAAAAAATTCTAGTAAAAAAAACTTTTTTCTTTGTTGCAAGCGTAATAATTTCAAATAATAGTTCCGTTCTTCTCAAAGCGGGAAAATTATTACAATATTCGAAAATATGAAACTTTAGTAGAATTTGACAATTGTACTTTCGCATATAGATGGCGTATCGCTTTTTTTTATTCACAAAGTTCATCTTTTGTTGATACATTTTGAAAAAATTCGAATGTCATCACTTCATTATAAATTAAAGAAATGTCGCAACTAAACTCTCGATATTTTTCAAAACTTCAAAATTGGAAGTAGAACAGTGGTTTATTTTTGGGCATATCATCATTGAGCAGTTCTACTGAACTCATCTACTATTCCATGCTTCGTCTCTTCGTTTGGTAATGCATCCGAAAATGTACAAAACCCAATTCAACGCACGCCGATCAAAAGAAAAAAATTATCACTCTGCTGTTCGATTTTAATTAACCTTTTCCTTCTTCCACTTTCTGTCAGTTGAAATCGATTTAAATTAAATGTGTTAGACTGATGTTGATCAGTATCATTTGGATTAAATGGGACGAGAATTTAGTTATTAAAATCACCACATCAGATTTCCATTTCTACAATACATCATTTGTTCGGGAATTAAAACTAAAAAAAAACTGACATATCCTTAACACTCCATTCGGTGTTCCGTTTATCTGACATTGAATGATTGTCATTTTCATAATTTGAATTCATTTTTCACACAAAATAATTTAACGTATTTTTTTCGCAATTTAATGTAGTTTCATCTTTTATCAAAAATCAAATGATTCATGTTATAAACATGATGTTTATTACATTTTAATTTTTCAATTTGAGAAAGGCGTTTTTAATATTTTTTAAATAAAAAAATGCGTTTGAATGTAATGCTTTTTCTCATTACGCCAGTAGATTATTAAAAAAAAAACTAAAACTTTAATAGTGTAGTCCATGAATCAAATTTCAAATGATGTCTATACAATTGTTTTGGAGAATAGCATTTCAAAATGCAAATAAACAAATTAACTTTGTGATGTTGTTGAAATTTTTATTGCGATTATTATTCGAACATGTGGTGACCCATATTTGAAACAGAGCGTTTTTTCCAAACCATCAACCTATTTTAACTGGCATGCTCGCACTACCCGCACATTATTTGCCCCTGCGTGTGTTTCTAGTATCCATGTCAGCATGTGCTTGCGCTTGTGATGCCACATTGCCTGAAATAGAAAGAAATGTGATAAATTAGCAAACCATCGCATAAATGCTGTCAGTCACATTGTCAATGAATTATTGAATTTGTTGGGAACCCTGAGGATAGAATTCAGACAGAAAATCGTGTGAACACCGAAGGTATGGTTCTCATAAATTTGATACCTTTTAAGATTACTATACCTTTTAATTTGAATTCATGCCCCGCAATTTATGCACGATGGCATGCCAAAGAAAAAGGATAAGATTCTCAACATGGAATCTTGTTTTTTTTTATAAATCTGAATTGACTCTATAATCTAATCAATTATACCTGAGTTGGTTCCATTGGGTTCCATTTCGCGGGTGACTTCAAACCACGATTTATCGATTCATATCGCTCATTCTACCATTGCATCGTTTCGCATTATTCCAGCCTGTAAAAAACATATTTCATTAAAAATTATGCAAACTAAGAAGACAGGAACAAAAACAATTTTTTAAACATATTTAGTTGTTGAAAACCCTGAGGATAGAATTCAGACAGAAAATCGTGTGAACACCGAAGGTATGGTTTCCATATATTTGATACCTTTAAAAGATTGCTATACCTTTCGTTATAATTATTCATGCCCCGCAATTTATGCACGATGGCATGCCAAAGTGAAAGGATATACACACACACCCGCCATCAACACCAACCATGTGCATTTTTTTATCAACATTGTATAAGAGCCCAAAGGGGTTAACATGTTTTAAACGTGAATTTCAATTTATGATTTCCAAACGCGGTTTAATTCAAAAGAACATTGAAAACATTTTTTTTTTTCAGAATGACACGTGAACGAAAAAGAAGGCCAAAATAACTCTTTCGAGGTTATGTTTTGCCAAAGTTGATAGAATTCTTGTTTCATGTGTTTCTTCCTCAAAAAAAAAAATATATACGTTTAATAATTACTGTATGAAAATATACTTACTTGAATGTGTAGCTGTTAATGAGCACAGAAAATTCAAGGAAAATGCCTGATTTTAAAATTGGAATGTGAAAATCCAATGAAAATGCCCACGCACCGAAATTTCATGTTGTATCGCTGCTGTAGTCGAATTGTGAAAGAAATGAACGACGAACCAAATTGTAAGTGTCTATCTTGCTGCACGCGGACAACCATTTAAATACATATATGTCAATATGGATTGAACGTCTTCGATGTGAATTACACTTTAACCATACTTTAGAACAAAATATTTACTTTAGAACGTTCGTTGTTGGAACCGTTTCGTTTGGATAAAAGCAATGAAAATTAAGAAAAAAAATATTGTCAATATTTTCTATTTATCAAAAATACATACTAAT
Organism: Contarinia nasturtii; assembly: GCF_009176525.2. NCBI lineage: Eukaryota > Metazoa > Arthropoda > Insecta > Diptera > Cecidomyiidae > Contarinia > Contarinia nasturtii. The sequence goes on from NW_022197544.1 coordinate 3,923,723, forward strand.
TCTCCATCAAAAATGTTCAACATCAAATGGCTGTGAATATTCTAAAACATTTAAATATTTTTCTCTGCAGCAAAGAACGATTGAATTAAGTACGATTCAAAAATGATTTAAATACGATATGTGTTAATCTGTGATGTTTGACTCATGCATACAACTGTTGAAAGTGACTTTTCATTCTGTCAGATTTGCTTTTACTTGTCTGTTTCTCTTTCGTTCTCCATATTTGAATAATAAAGTGCCGGTGTGTACTTAATATCACTCTCTCACATAAACATTTGTCGTATGTGTAATATAGTTCACACTATTCGATCGGTTTCTTTGTAATCGATTTCAATGTGTATGTATCTCACGCGCGCTCTAACACTCAACACGGGCGAACTTTTGTTGTGAAGGAATTCCAACAAAAACAAACAAATAAAAATTAAGAAATGAACAAAAAAAAAATATACATATATACGCACACAGATGCACGATACAATGAATAAAGACGAAACAGCGGCGTGCGACAGAGCTACTTCGCAAGCAAACAAATCTTGTGATGACTAGTTGTGTTGTGTTGTTAAGACACGAATAGTCGTTTTTGTGACGAATGCGTGCGCTTGGCTACGGGATTTAATTTTTTTTTGTTCACACGCATCTCTTATTATTTCTCTTCTTTGTTATCGTTAATTTTCGGTATATTGACCATATATTTTATTCTCTCTAACCACTTCATCGTATGACTCATAATCGAGGCTCATTTCAATTTTTGAGTCTTAAACACATTTCGGGTCATTTGAATTTAATATCATAAACAAATACAAAACAAAAAAAAGGTTTCTACTGCGCGTTGAATTCGTGACATTTAAGTATTTAAGTGAGATGAAGAATAAGAAGAAAAAACGGAGAAAATTCTTTTGCAAATTAAAAACAATGGCAACAGCGAATGATTAAACGAATCACCCGATGTGGTGCAAATCAAATCGGTGCATATCGGACTGTATTGTTGAGATCAAGCAAAATTCAATCAATAGCGCGAGAACAGAAATCCGATTACGCATGAACGACAGTGTGTTTACCTCTTTTTTTTAGCACGGCTCAAATGATGAATAATTTGAAAGATGAAATTTGTCAATAAAATAATTTGAAAGATGAAGATGAGAGCAAAGAAAAAAACAACAAATTAATATAGATTTAATGAAGGAATCGATAACGTTGTTTCATTTCAAAGACATTGTGAATGCAAATTTCGAGTTTTTTTTCTACATTTTACATTTGTCAATTGTTGTAGCTGTGGAATCGTCCTATCCTTCGTACAAAGTTATTTGAAGACAAAAGTTCTCAGATTCAGTTCTCACTTTACGTCTGTTCTTCGCCTGTTTCCCTCTCTATTTCGGTTGCTTCTCTTAATTTTCAGTGATCATCGTTTAGTGAATCAGTTGGGTGATACGCCAGCATCTATGTGGAATTTTAATTGTTCTTAATGGTGCTACAGCGCAACTACTGTAACTTGGAATATTCTCATGTACGATACGCTCAAAATGAGAAATAATCTCCATGAAATATTAAATTTCAACACAGCCAATCGAACAAAAACACGTTTCTCGAACAATTCTTAATATACTTGGTGTCCATCTGATCGCCAGTTATCGTTTTGTTTATTTGTTGCTGTTATTATTCAATTTTGCTTAAGCAATAACTAAAAATAGAAGTATCAAACGTTTCAATTTTATTTATATTTGTTGTTTTCTTGTTTCAGTTCTACAGTTGATACAGAAAAAAAAGAGTCATCAATCACTTGGTGTGTGTAGCTGAGTGTGTATATTTGTAGAGAAATTATTAGATTCATTTTTTTTATGAATTTGGTTTGTGCCGGGTTTAACACGCGTATTAAGTGCTAAGCAGTTGCATACTGCTAACCAAAACACGTAATTGAAACGAGAGTAAAATAGTCGATTTGAAGGTTTTAAAATTATCAACATTTGTAAGGCACCCACACACACACGTAAAAATGCCAGTTTTTCATACAAAAACAATCGAAAGCATTTTGGAACCTGTTGCCTCACAGGTAAGTTCTTTGTCATACTCTCTTATTTTTATACTTCTTCTTTCATTTAATTTAGTTCTTTGTTTTGTGAAAAAGTTCATTCAAGCAAACATGTATACGTATTCATTTCATGTACTTTGATCCCATTACCGAGTCAAACGTATGCAAGTCCAACAAGAATTGGATTAATGTTGTTGTTGTCTCTTTTGTTTAGCATTGATTTCTACTTTTGTTCATGGCTTAAGAGATGTTCAATAATTGCAGATTAGCTTTGATTCGTTGAAATGTGTCGCTATTCCGTTTCACTTTTTCTAAGAATGATTCGACTATTTTTAACATGTATACATAAACATACGCACTAATGTACAACAAATAAGTACAAATGTGGGCACTAATATGGCATGAAAAGTCATCCAACATCATCAGAAAAAGCCATCGTTTGTGCGATAGATGTGACGTGGTGCAATAAATTAACGGTGAAAAATACGACAAAGAATTAATAAACGACGTAGTCTGGTCAAAATCGCCATCCTTGAAGAAAACCATTTTTCTTTCATTTCGGAAAGAACACTTTTTTTTAGTGTGAAACACACAATATACAAACAAATAAACAACTTTTACAACGTCTTCTCAAAACTATCGAAATAACTATTTTTAAATTACACGGACATTCGCAAAAAAAAATTTGGTTAGTTCGACGGTGTTTGTCGTATTTTCATATTCTACAACATTTGTCATTGCCGGCGCACAAATCAAGCAACACTTGACGTGTGTTGCTCAGAGTGTGTATCAATGACAAAGTGCGCCACATTTTTGCTCATCATGATAGATACATTTCAATCATACATCTCTTTGGGATCGCAGGCGATCACTTCATTTCTAACGTCGCCTTTTACAATGTGAACATCAATGAACTTTCTATTTTTATCAACAACCAACACAATACCATCAATCGATCTAATCATATTTTTTGCCATCAACAAAATTTATGGCCTCATGACCCTTTTGGCTTTGATGACGGCTTTAAAATTATATTCGTTCAAAGTGGAAATTCATTTCATTTATATCGATCGAAACTCATTTCCTTCGTATGCTTTTAGGGTATTTCCTTTCGTCTTCATAAATCGAATATTTTTATGCCACGCCATACTGATGCAATGAATCACCGGCAAACCCATTCATTTCACATTTATTCTCCAGCTAGTTTGTTTTTATGATATATTTATTAACCATTTTGAATCACGCCTTTCCCGGTGGCAAAATGATTAAATATGTCCGATAATAACTGTTCTTATCAAATATATATACTTTCATCGTCGTCATCATTTTTTTCTTTCGTATTTCTATTCGCTATTCGATATCAGATTTACTGAACAAAATAAATAAATAAATAAAGCGACGCTCACGCACATAAAGAAGAAAATTAAATGTTTTTTTTTCTTCAAAACGCCCGCCGGCGCCAAAAATATATTTTCCACTTTGTTAAGCGTGCCCTCACCTATGATTTGAAGGAAATATGAAATCGCTTCATTTCTATTCAATTGTGGTTTGTTTTCACCACAACTGTTCTAGTAAAATCACGAAAAAAACACAAACAAAAGTTTGTTTGTCTGTTTTGGGCCCCGTTTGAGCGGTTTTCTTTCAATAAAAAAAAAATATATGTCTCATTGTTTTTATTGGTTTCAATTAAGCGTCAATGAGTTTGACACTGTTCCAAATGGACTTGATATACAAATATACTATTTCAAGACAAGTATCGGCTGGTGGCGGTGCTGCTGCTGTTTCACAGTTGCCAATAAAATGTTCGAATAAGCGTGAATACCATCAAAAATCACTGATGCATTTTGATTACTCAAATATGAGTGACCATGTCACAACAAATGTATATCATAATTTGATGAAAATGAATGCGAATAGAAGCACAAATTCATCGATCGAATTTCAAGTCCAATAAGTAAATTGCTTGTTTCTATACATAAATATTTGTTCTATTTGGAAACCGTTCAAAATGATGTGATGAAATAATGAATAAAATTTGGTTCGATTATGCAGCCAGTTGTTGATGGTTTTGTGAAATTGCAAAATGTTTCGGGCAAAATGTGGGTAAAATCCATTCTTGAAGAACGATCAAAGACCTATGAAACCTATTTCTAGAAAACGACCGAAGAAAAATCGGTAAAAAATGATCGTTTTAAACTTGACCTATTTAAGTGACGCCCGTGACACCCGCTCACAAACATACTCTCAAATTTAATACGGCATTTTAAGAAGCAAAATTGAATCGCGTTAACGAAATCGTTTATTTATTTAATGGTTGTGTCGTCTTTTAATGAATCGCTCCACAATTCAATGTGAATGACATAAAAAAAAAATACCACGACAATTTAAAGGAATGCAAAGGGAGTGTCTAATGTAAGAAATTCAGATTTTTGACAATCACATAGCACATTAGCACCGAAACGAATTTCATGTAAAAAAACAATTCTGGAAGAAAACCACAATTGGCTACATTAAGACACCACAATGCCCAATATTCGAAACAAATCGGAATATCTCGGGGCCGGAATACAACACCACAGGAAGTTTTTGGTACTTACGAAATAGTGAAATAGTTTCGTGGCCAAAAGAGCTGAAAAATCATTTGTGAGCGAAAGAGTGAGAGAGAAAAATCACGTAAATAAAATAAGAAAAGTTTGGGCGTCGATGTATTTGCCATGCATAAATCTCAAATGCTGCTGCCGAACGAAACATAGTAAGCTATATAGTATGACTGTCTATGGGGGATATTTGTATTGGTTGGTATCGACTCGATTGAAATGAGTGAGTCGCCATGTGTAACTGTAACGGTGATTTGGATCAAACAAATCGTTATTCTTAGGCGATTACTCATTCACCGTCTCTACATTTGTGTATTTTTTTTTTCTTTTTTTTTTTGCTTCTCCTTCTTTTTTTTGTGTGTGCAAAATGGGTGGACTATACGGTCTTATTGTAGTATTATTTCTTGTCCTTTGCGTCGAATTAGATTGCGTTTATGCTTTCATGTGGGCTTCTGAGAAACGAAATTTTCATATTGAAAAAACGATGTGTGTAACACAAAACGTATAGAATTTGTGTGAATTTTTGTTTTCTTCTGAAATTTTATTTGAAAAGAATCACAGCAAAAACAGCACACACTTTTACTTCTCATTTTACACATTTTTGTCGTTGTTTTGAGTATACTTTATGCTGTTCCCGTTTTCTCTTCAACAGAAGAGAAAAAAAAAAATAAAAAAAAATGTTTCATTTCTCGTTAATGAAATCATTTATGATTGCGATATGAACACACAAAAAATAACTTGTTTACATGACCGTGAGTTGAAAAAACCAAAACACCAATATACTACGTCTGTACTCGACGCAATATTAATGAAAATTTCGACAACGAAAAGCAAAATGAAAAACGATCAAGAATAAATAACTCAAAGTGAGTGTTTTCCGATCCATTTTAATATTTCACATATACCACAGTTCACAATTTATAGCTAATAAAATTGGCTTTTATGTCATAGTGTCAATCATTTTCCAAGCAAAATGCGTTAAAAAATGTAATGTTTACAGTATTTTGACGGAGAATTGTTAGATTAATATCAAATATGCAAAGCATATGGGCGAAATTCCAATAGATTTTTCAAATGAAAAGAAAAAAATATCAATTTTCGGCAGACAAATTAAAGTCATTTGAATACATTGTAAAACGATTTAGAATATTTCATTTAGAAAAATCGATCAGTTTTTTGCATTTGATGCGTCTGATTTCATTTGGGCGTCAGTGCACTTTTGTCACTTTCGATGGATTTTGTGCATATAGAGAAATTTCGCTTCACTCATTCACGTGTTTTATAAATAGAAAATGCTCTCAATCGAGATAGAAATAGAGATTACTTCTTTCTATTTTATTCGATCTATTACCGTTTCATACAGATACTCTATGGAACAGTACATCGAACTAAGCAGATGTTTATAATTGAATTCGTTTTTCACTCTTTCGGCTGGTTTTGTTGTTTTCGCTGTTTTTTCTTCTTTTTGGTCAAGAGACGTTTACATTTTTGTATGCAGTTTTTATGAATGGAAATCGAAAACATACACACATTTATATGTTGGAATGTTCTAACGGTGTGACATTTATTTTAATTGTGAATGAGACAAAAAAAGAGCATACCAAATATAAATAGTCGATTTTTCAGCGATTGCTGGAAATAAAATGACACATCCAATTAGAGAGAAAATTTAAAGCGTGAAAAAAATGCGGCGACTTGTTAAAAAGAAGAAAAATTGGTTTGCCAGTGAAAATAAATCTATCATCATTTGTATTTTATATGAAACCGGAAGATAGACATTTATTTTATACGAATGTTTGTAATTATTTTCATTTCAATCAGTGGAATTGCATATCGCAAACAAGACGAAAAAAAAAATTGAAAACAAAAACAAGGAAAATGAAAACAAAAATTGCATACACGGAATACGACAACGACATCGACCAAAGGCAAAACAAAAGACCATTGAAAATGAAAAGAGCAAAAGTCCAATTGAAAATTGCAAACGAAAATAGTCTTGGCGCATATTCCGCAGTCAAAGATGAATTACACATAGGCCCAATTGTACATAAGTATATTTAATTCCACCGTCAGTTCACAGACACTGACAACCATTTATATGCCATGAAAACTAGTTTGGGTTTCGTTCTCATTGTGCTGTATCATGAATATTTTTCGCTAGCGCCTGCACAGTGCACACATAACAAAGCCGACCAAACATAATTAAGGTCTTTAAATGCATTACATAATTGCCAACAAGACTGTACAAGACAAGAAAACAAAAACATCATTGAAGCACAGTCAAACCGAAGTGTAATAAGCAGTTTTTTTTAATTCTCTCTCGTCGGTGATTTTTTTCGCACACACACAAGTAGTACGCAAAATAACCGAGAGATAAAGAAGAAAAAAGAACTGACATAGCGTTTATATTATAAAATAGACAATATTATAAGAAAAAGAGCAACAGATTATCGTGCACTAAATCATGTACAAATAAAGATAAATAGTAACGCGGTAAAGATTAAAACAAAACTATGAAAGTTAAAATAATTGTATCTCAGCTCTTTCTCCATGTGTTCGCATTAGTTCCATTATATATATATTGTCAGACATTGACATATTAGAGCTAAAACGAACATTCAAGGAAGGTCATTCGACCGCGAAATATATTCCTATATATATGTACGTATCAATTTGCAATTTCTCGACGATTTTTTTTCATGTATATTCAAGTTTTCCATTTTCATACCGACATAATGTAATTATGGGAAATTCGATTGCGCTCATATTACCAATTTCTATGCAATATTAGATTTTGTTTGAGTGTTTGTCATAGACGCCAATACGGCAGCAAGCAACAGCAAAAACATTACACACAATTCAATTGAGTGAAGATTGTGAGACAAGAGCGAACGCGATTTCATTAGACACCCAAATATGGTAATGATTCTGATTTTGTGTAACGCTTGTGTCGTCGTGTAAACTCTTCAATAGCGCTCATCGAACATGCACACATACACCCATATTCATTCATCTTAATTCACTATAACGAAGTTTAAAGTGTCGTTTGCTGCTTGTGGTTTCTGTTTCTATTACGAATTTGTGCTGGTAATTCTCTGATTGGTTTTAATTTGAATCCAATAAATTTGAAACGAAGCAAAAAAAAAAAAAAAAAACAACAACAACATGAGCATATCGACGCACAGATATTTGTAAAATGTCAATATAATTGGTGCCCATATGAGGCAAATACGTTAGCGAATATAGACGTCATCACATTCACTGTATGCTATGTCGGAAATTTGTCATTTTTGGTCATTGCCTTGCTGAAAATGTTGCATGCCTCATTTTTGTGCAAAAATAATAATAATACTGTATTCGGTAGTGTCACATCTTCATTTTCATGAATTTTTGCCGCATTTCATTCATTTCGCGATGACGCCTCAAATACCTACATATTGACTTGTACATAACATTTCGCCCATGCTTTTTTTTTCTTCTTCGTTCAATTCATTCATCTTTGCCACAATTCTTTAATGCATTTGATTTTCTCTAGGTTTCCCGTTTGGTGATTTTGCACGAAGAAGCCGAAGATGGAAATGCAATGCCAGATCTTAGCCGACCCGTTCAAGCGGTATCGTCGGCTGTTGCAAATTTAATTAAAGTCGGCCGTGAAACAATCACCGGTTCCGATGATGAAATCTTAAAACGTGAAATGCCTGCATCATTGACCCGAGTCGAAACTGCATCGCATTTATTGGAAGATGCGGCTGCAATGTTACGCCCCGATCCGTACTCAGGACCAGCCCGAAAAAAGTTGATCGAAGGTTCACGTGGTATTTTGCAAGGTACATCATCATTGTTACTGTGCTTCGACGAATCGGAAGTACGAAAAATAATCCGTGAATGTAAACGTGTATTGGATTACTTGGCCGTATCCGAAGTCATTGACACCATGGAAGATTTGGTGCAATTCTTAAAAGATCTCAGTCCATGTTTGAGCAAAGTATCGCGTGAAGTGAGCGCTCGTGAAAAAGAACTAACACATCAAGTGCACAGCGAAATTTTGGTACGCTGTTTGGAGCAAGTGAAAATTTTGGCGCCAATTTTAATTTGCAGCATGAAAGTCTACATTCACATTGTTGAACAAGGTGGAAAAGGTGCCGAAGAAGCATCGGAGAATCGTAATTATTTGGCATCACGCATGAGCGAAGAAATTCAAGAGATTATTCGTGTACTACAATTGACCACATATGATGAAGACACCAGCGAATTGGACAATTTGACCGTGTTGAAGAAGATCCAAAACAGCATCATCAATAAAATGGGACCGGCTCTCGATTGGTTGGCCGTAAGTTGTTTAGCTTGACTCACCTTTTTATACAGACAGCAAATTAAAAACATGAATCAACTAATTAATGTGTCTAGTATATTGGTGATGGCATCACTGGAAAAAAAATTGTAGTTTGTTGTTTTTGTTTGTTCTTGTCTGTGTTTTTCCTGGAAATATTTTATTTTCTTGATGTGTACAAATTTACTTACGAATTTTATCTTTATTCAAACAGAATCCATACGCCCTACGTGGTGGAGTTGGTGAAAAGGCTTTGCGTCAAATTCTCGATAATGCGTATCGCGTTGCCGATCGTTGTTTGCCACAAGATGCTGCTGTTATTCGTAAATTGGCTGATGATATCTCAAGAGCCACGAATGAATTGTGCGATTTGCGTCAAGCCGGCAAAGGCAATACCCCACAAGCTGAACAATTGGCTCGTGAAATTCGTGATAAACTTGGTAATCTCGAACGTGCCGTCACAAAAGCAGTTATTGGCGTTGATAAGGCCGGGCATCAAGCTGCACATACCGTGAGTTATCTCAATTTTTATTATACTAGATCATTGTTGTAATTTTCCCATGTGAAATTATTCGATGTTTCATATCTCTATTGTTTGATTAACAACATTATCTCAACTCAATTACTAATATGAAATATATCATACGCCCAACAAAAAACTAGGTACAAGGTCGTCTTGAACAAGCTTGTCGTTGGCTACAAAATCCAAATATTGACGACAAAGGTGTCGGAAAACGTGCAATCGATTTAATCATTGACGAAGGCAAGAAGGTGGCAGAAGGTTTGCCCGGCCATCAAAAAGTCGAAATTTTACAATTGTGTGACGAAGTTGATCAATTGGCAAATCAATTTGCAAAATTGTGCGCTCAAGGTTTGGGAAATACACCAGAAGCACAAGAAATCGCCCGTAAATTGAACGCAAAATTGCATGAGCTCAAAGGTAAAATTCAACAAGCGTTGGTGAATCGTGTGGTCGAAGATTTCATGGATGTATCAACGCCATTGAAACAATTCTCCGATGCTGTCAATGTGCCAGAAGGTACACCGGGCCGTGAGCAAAATTTCAATCAAAAAGCCAACAATTTGCAAGCATTCAGCGATCGTGCATCGAAAACAAGTCGTATGGTCGCCGCTGGTGGTTCGGGTGGTAATAAGAGAATCGCCGAAGAGCTATTAGGTTCGGCCGCTCAAATCGATAGTCTCACACCACAACTGGTATCGGCCGGCCGCATCAAAATGAATTATCCAGCAAGCAAAGCGGCCGACGAACATTTGAACAATTTAAAACAACAATATGCCGACACCATTTTACGCATGCGTACATTGTGCGATCAAGCAACCGATCCAGCCGAATTCATCAAAGCATCCGAAGAACAAATGCAAAAATATACGTTCTTATGTGAAGAGGCAATTCGCAATAAACAACCACAAAAAATGGTCGACAATACATCGAACATTGCACGCTTGGTTAACCGTGTTCTGTTGGTCGCCAAACAAGAGGCCGACAACTCCGAAGATCCAGAATTCATTGCTAAAGTAAATGCAGCTACCAATAGATTAGAGCAAAGTTTACCGTTGATGGTGCAAAATGCTAAAGCCGTTGCAGCCAATATTAACGATCCAGTTGCCGCATCACATTGGCGCGAAGCAAACAAAAACCTTTTGAATGCCGTACGTGGAGTTCGTGGTGCCATTGTTACACCGCCAGAAGTGCCAATCTTGCCTGATTTAGCCGCTCTTAACTTAAGACATCAAGGTAATCACACTTTCTTCTCTCTCGCCTTTCTTAAAAGCTAAATTTTTCTTCTTGTTTCTTTTTTTTTTTAATTGCAGAACAAATTCCACCACGTCCACCACTTCCAAGTGAAAATCGTTATGTGAGTAATATTCCACCAGTGCGTCCACCATTACCAACCGAAACCGATGATGAAGCGGCCGTTTTCCGACGTGCACCATTGCCAAATCAACCAATTCTTCTTGCCGCCCACGGTTTGCATCAAGAGGTTCGTCAATGGGATTCTCAGGACAACGAATTGATTGCGGCTGCTAAACGTATGGCCATACTTATGGCACGTCTATCCGAATTGGTGCATTCAGATTCAAAGAGCAGCAAACGCGAATTGATTGCCACCGCCAAAATGATTGCCGAAGCATCTGAAGATGTAACACGTCTTGCCAAACAATTAGCTCGCGAATGTACTGACAAACGTATTCGCACGGTAATTTCAACCTTACACATTTCATTCGATTTGATTTTGAATTGCACTTACAATTTATTTCTTTTTTCTGACATCCTATATAGAACTTGCTTCAAGTTTGTGAACGAATTCCAACCATTGGTACACAATTGAAAATTTTGTCAACGGTCAAAGCGACTATGCTTGGTGCACAAGGTAACAAAGAAAAAAAACGCTTGAAATTGTGTGTAAAATAATTAATTTTTCCATAATTTTTGCCACGAATGGTTTAGGTTCGGACGAAGATCGTGAGGCCACCGAAATGTTGGTTGGAAATGCACAAAACTTGATGCAAAGTGTAAAAGAAACCGTACGTGCTGCAGAAGGTGCAAGTATCAAAATTCGTTCGGATCAAACAAATCAACGATTGCGTTGGGTTCGACGTCAACCATGGTATCAATATGCATAAGAAGTAGACAATTTGGCGCCAAGAAGTGCATTACTTTCAAACATCGAAACGCGATACCTAACATCATCATAAGAAAAATCAACAAAAACAACGAATGTAACCGAATTGAGAGAACAAGAAGGCCAGAGCCTAACATAACACAAAAAATAGAAATGCGTGCTTGTGGTTTTTATGATTAACAGAACAAAAAAAAAATAATTTATGCCAAAATGACTCAAGTGCCTAATTTATATTTACTATACACACATTTAAAATTAATGATAGTAGATTATTTTAACGATATATTTACAATGAACACGAAAAAAAAGAAGAAAGAAACACATATGCCGAATTTGGATGATCAATTGTATTTATTTATTCGTCGATCGCGAGCGACACAGAAAGGTCCCAATGAAAATGCAAAATCAATTAATTTTGTTCAGAAATTAACACCTAATATTTTATATGAAAAAAAAAAAAACACAAATCCAGAAAAGAATATATACAACAAATATTGTTCATTTTTCAAACAAAAATTCATTATCGGTGAGCTATTTTTAGAATAGAGATTGTGCAGCTATAGATTAACTGTATCATTTCATTTTGTATTATCAACTGCGAGCAAGAGCTTTTTTCCTCTATTTCTTATTTATAATCCAAGTGCAACTTATAAACGTCCATTTTCTTCATTTTAATTTTACAAAAACAAATATTTTGTTTGCAATTGCCGTTCTCGTTCTTTTTTCTTTAAATAATTTTCTTTTTGATTTATTGTAGGAATATATACATATGTCTTACAATTTTGCATTTAACAAATCTTCAAGTGGCAATAGTCATACAGAACAATGAATTTAAAAAAAAGAAATATATTTTTAGTGTTTAGCACAATACAAGGCGACTATTATTAACAAAAATGTTACATTTTAACAAAACCGTTGTGTGAAAACTGTTGAATGAATACAAAATCAGAGGAAACTAAATAATACAATTTATTTAAAACTAGAAGAAAACACTGTTTATATAACTTTTTTTTGTTAAACTTACTTACCATGGTAAAGTGAAAGAAGAAAAAGAAAAATCGCAAACTGAATCCGAGATGAAAGTATTGAATAAAAAAAATTAAAACAAATAAATGGTAGCTTTGAAAAGGATAAAAGAGATAACACCATACCGAATATATAAAAGTTATGTGCACAGTACAACTTGACATCGATGTCGAATGAAAGTCAAAGTAAACATTTAACCTCCAAAGATGTCTACTGATTGCTCGATGATGAGGTTTGTTTGCATATTCATTGTAATACGATTTTAACGAATTTATAAAGAGCATTGACCATTTTTTTATATTTTTATTTTTAACCGAATTTATTGGTATATACATACAAAATACTAACAGCAAGAGAAAAATCCGGCCATACCATGAAAATGGCCAATGAGAAGAGGAACATACAAATTCATATTAGTAACCAAGTTTGAAATGGTTTGTATAATAGTTTTAATGTTTGGAATGGGTTTTTTTCATGGTTTTTGTTTAATATTTCACGTACGCTTCATCAGTTAAAAAAAAGTCGGAAGTTCAAAAAAATGTGAAAACATATGAAAATAATTGGAAAATTCTGTACAATGAAATTTGTTCAAAAATTGTTCTGAAAAATGTCGAATCACATATTTTTTATGATTTCAACAGCGCCAAAATCATAGCTTATTTTTCTACAATTTGATAATTGTATCTTATCAATTGGGCGCAATCAACGACCGAAATGTTTGATAGAACTTGTTAATGGAATTGCGGTATATGAAACTTTTCAAATTATTGTTAACATGTTAGTGTAATGTGAGCATTTTTACGATTATAATGCTTGGTGTTATCATTTGTTTTAATAAATCGACTAAATTTAGCATTTCATTTAGCAAAAATTTAATGAGGCCTTTAATCTTTATATAATAACGAAACGTATTTTTGCTACTACAAACTACATACATCGTTTTTTCTGGCTGATGCCATTCAATACCATAACTGAATGGAAAGTGCACACAATACCCAAATTAATTATTCGTATAAAATTTGCTAAATTCTTATGGAGAAAATGTTTTAAAAAATATCTGCATATATGAGTATGGTATGGATGTGGCGGAATTATTTAAAATGGTAAACGTGTGTAATGAAAGCATAAAGAAGAGCCACATGTGTTATATGTGTTGTTTGCAGTGTTTTTGTAAATTAATTATTAAGGCAATAAATAGTGGAATACAATGTATTATTATTAATGTGTAATTATGTGTGTTATTAATTCATTCAACATTTTTTTACATACCCAAGAGAAAGAGAGGGGAGCGAGAATTATTTTTAAGTTTATGCTTTGTTTTGAAGTTTTGTGTTTACCGTTAAAATATTTAATAAATTTATCGTCAACAAATAGCGAGATTGGTTTAGTTAGTGTTGCGACAACGATGCTTTTTTCAATTAAAATTTCATTGGGTTGTATTTAATTAAAATGTCATTGTCATTATATGAAAAACACGATCATCTATTCTCAATTATCCAGCGAAATTATATTTTGTATACAGTCGAACCTCGATTTTTCGACACATAGATGCTTCTCAATTTTTCAAAATCAATTGCTTTCAAACATTTTATAATAGCTCAATGTAGTTTTTCCGAATATATTTGAGAAACACATTGGAATTGACTGTAAAAAAGCGATGAGAAAGAAATGTCACATGGGTTTTCTCTCTCCGAAATTGTTTTAAGGCATTTTCGTCGAAATTGTTTTATAATTCATTTTATTTCGCCAAAAACAAAAAGTGATGGAAGAAAACTGTGACACATTTCGTTAAGTACATGTACATTTATGACGGTATGCACTGTGTACTATATGTATGCGGTATTTGTTTTCAGTACGTAGAAAGTAGTTCAAAATCATTTACTGAGATCAATCTTAAGTAAGTTTCAACTAGTCATCCATCTGCAATGCTTGTGATAAGAAAACTTTTTTTTCAACTTAAAACTAAACATAGAAACTATTCGGGGAATGTTGGAATGTGTTACTGTATATGTAAGCATGTATTTGTGTTGCCACATGGAGTTTACAAATCAAAGAAACAAAACATAAAGTTCTCTTCCCGCTGTTTATAGACAACAACAACAAAAAAAAAGCTCAACTGCACAGTGTGTCAGAATATAACTGCATCATGCATATCAAATGGTGTATACAAATTAACTGAGTTTCTTTTTGTCTCTGGGCGAGCAACGCTCTTCAGCGTTGTATTGTAATGTCTATTTGTAGAAAGCAGTGGGTTACATTTAAAAATAAATAATTCCAAAGTTATGGAACATGTACACAGGCATCTTTTTATCGTTGGTGAACGCACACATTTTCTCTCATCTATTTTTTACTCTTTTCTTCCCTTTTTTTCTGCCGCGTATAATTGCCAAGTGGATTCCATAATAACAGATGATAAGTATAAATACGGTTTTAAGATTGCGTGTATTATGCTTGTAAATATTTACAGTACAGAAATGAAACTTTCTCAGCATGATTTTATTGTTGCATGCTGTTTTTCGAATTTAATGCATTTTTTGTCGGTTTTCCACTCTCTTTTATCTCTTTGGCTGTCTTGCGTTTCGGTGGTATTTTTATTTTTGTTGGTCTGCCTTTTGATTTTCAAGCGAATACTGAATGAACGTGCTTTTTTGTTTACCTTCAGACCGATAAAAACTCATGCTATTTATATTGACGATTTCTTCGAACGCAAAATGCTATCGACCATTTACCCTTAAATGATGGAAAAAAAGATATACTTGCAAAGCATAAAGTTTATTAAACTCAAATTGTACATTGCAAAAGAATTTTTTTTCGTGCTTGGCAATTCAAACATTTTTTTTAACAATCATATCAACTCCGAATTTTTCTTGTTTGGCTGAGAGTTTTAAAGAGAAAGCGTTAAGTGTTGTTGCACAATCGAGTGAAAATAGACTTTTTTCTTTACTTTTTGTTTAAAAAAAAAGAAAACTGATTTCTTTCAACGCTCTGTATTCAAAGTATTTAACTTTTCATCAAAAAGTGATAAAAATCCACTTCGGTATGGCTTGATTCACAGATTCTCAGTTCGTTGTTTCTACACAAAATGACAATAATTCAAATGAGAAGAAAAGAATAATTTGATTTATGGCATGTATTTACCTAGATCCGTAAAGTTTTTCTCTGAAAGCTTTATGCTCATCGTCAATGAAAAAAATGGTGCTTCACAATGCCGCAAAAGCGTAAAGTTGAGAAGGTCCAGAAAAAGAGAAAACCGATGCGTCTTCGACGAAAGAAAAATAAAACAAAAAGGTGAACAAAAGTGAGATTGTTGCCATCACACGAAAAATATTTGGCACTCACATAATCTATGCAAACACCTGTGTCTTTCCTCATTTTCACTCGAACATTATGTTACTTCCGTGCACGACAATTACACTGCATTTTGTTTGAAACTCTCATTCGCTTCTTGCTCTCTCGTCTATTATTCAAGATGCTCTTCGTTGATGATGATGATGATGCCATTTTACACAATGTCACTCCTAAGTCATCGCCAACAAAATGAAGGGAGCGAACGAACTGGGGACGCATTCAATTGACATCGAAGAAATTATAAAATAATGTTGTTTTCTGTACACGGTACACGGGGGAACACAACAAACTAATATTACACATCGTAATCGTAATATTGTGGCTGATTCATTATTTTTGCTGCAAGAGTGCGCCGCAAAGATGCACACATACAATGTGACGCACAGTGAGTACACCAATTTGAGGCCAAGCTTACACATAATTTTGCAACGTTAAAACAAGGATTGATACACTCAACAGTGCAAAATGCACACACACACACACCCCTTGCATACACAATACAAATTAGCTGATTCGCACATCCACACGCACACTCTCTATTTATGGCACAACAAAATCATAATAAATAAATTAAACAAATGTCTAATATGTTTTGTGAAGTGCTGCAAGCTAAACAGATGCAAAACAGAATGAAATTCAATTCATGCAATACATACAACCGTCATAATTGATGTTGAGAAAAGTTTTTATCTGTGCTAATTAACTGAAATTCGCCAGCTTTGCAATGATTCACTCGAATTAAATACAAATCTTCTTATAATAAAATTAGCCAATTAAGACTCCTTTTTTGTCGCTTTTGCTCGCTTTGCTTTTCTCTCTGAGCTTTTTTGTGCAGCCATTTTGTCAATTCTCTTTAAATTGTATTATCGTGCACTTTTTTATATTGTCTATTATGAATAGCACTCAATATACAATTCAATTTTTATCTACATTTATTAGGTTAAGTCGACTTGTGCGCAATTGTTAATGAGTAAATAAATATTATTTGAAATTTAAAAAAAAAATAAATCAGAAAAAAGAGATAAGACAATCATTGTCTTCCTGAATTGAATACAACTCCATACAAAAAAAATTATATAACGTTCTTCAGATTCCGTTTTTGTATTGCCATATTTATTCTTACGGACACGTATATATTTGGATATATTTGGAATTTGCATTTATCATCTGACCTAATTACAGTAGTGATTTTTGATAAAATGGACAAAACTAATTTATCACATATCTGTAATACATCTTTTGGGACAACTAACACAAAATTGATAATTATTTCAAGCATTTCAACAATACACGTGTCCCGATGATAACCGTTACTGTGACTGTATAATCAAACCAATTAAAATCAAAACCAAATTGAATCATATTCGAATTGATGTATTGTTGTGGTTAAACAACAAACTTTGTTATTCTATTTACCATTCAATCATAATACAACAACAGTAAAACCTTCCAGCAGTGGAATGTTGAAGGTGTGAAATTTATGTTCAATGAATAGTGCATATATTTTTCAGCCTATAGACTATATATAGACAGTGTAGAGTTCGTAAACCGATATCGAATTTTCAGCAATGTCTGTTTCATCTGTGTCGACTCCGGTGGTTGCTTTCAGAATGGCTCTGCATATTAATAAAAACATTTGGTGTCAAGAAGTATTTATTTGCAATTTATTTATAGATTTTTCAATCAATCAATGTCAATGAAACAAATTCCAAATCTTATTCGATCATTACGAATGATTCATATTTGATTAAAAATTCATAATTATAAAGAACAATAATAATACATTAGAAAGTGTGTGGTATTCAATTTCAATTTCGTAGTGTGAGTTGATTGAAAAATCCTTCGACTGGTTCCAGTGCGTTGGTGCCACCCTTCAATTTTATTGTGGTTGGTGTTTTCGGAGATACTTCAATTTTAAAGTCCGACAGAATGTGATAACAAATCGCTTTTAATTCGAGCAATGCCAATCGCGAAGCAATGCACGCTCTCGGACCATTTCCAAATGGCAAATAGGTATTTGGTTGAATGTTTCTTTTGTTTTCATCCGAAAATCGTTCTGGATCAAATCGTTCTGGATTTGGGAAATATTTTGCATCTAAATGAATACCGTAAACGGGGATCCAGATACGATCGTTTGGCTGTAACAACACTTTTGTCCCATCACCATCTTCTAGTAAATATTGTTTGGTGACACAACGATCCATTTGCACGCCAATCGGCCACTTTCGCAAAACCTCCGATATACACATATCCATGTATTGCATCTTTTGTAATGCTTCAAATGTCAGTGGTTTGCCATTGAGTTGGTCCTTTGTTTCCAAAATTTCCTCATAAAGACGCTGTTGAATTTCCAAATTCAACGACAATTCGTAGCACAAAAAGTTTAATGTTGTTGAAACGCCCGTAAATCCGGCTAAGAAAAATACAATACCTTGAGCGACTAGGTCATCATCAGTCCAATCTATTTGAAAAATGTTTTGAATTCAATTAGAAAAGTGGAAAAAAAAGGGATGAACTAATCAAAATCGTTACTTTTCAATTTTTCCGATGTTTTTGATTGGATAACCTCGGCAATGGTTGCAAATCCAGTATCTTGATCAACTTCATTTTCCTTAATTTGTTCATGTAATTTACCTTCTTTGGCCAATAACAATAAATGCAACATGTCATTGCGTACAATTTTCTTTTTCTGTCGTTCGTCAACGGCACTATGTATGACCGAGCGGAAAAATGTCGTGTGCTGATCGCTTAAAACCTGCAACCGAAGCCATGATGCAAGTGTTGGAAATGAAATCGTTACTAATGCTTTCAATCCCATCAAAGCATATGCCATTTCTTTTCCCATTTTGAAAAATTGATTATCTGGTTCACGTAATGAATTACATTGAATGCCAAATGCAACGGTTCCAATGATATCGTTTGCTAATCGCATCATCAAATCTTTCATATCAAATTCCAGGCTATTTGTCTTTGATTTTGATGAAATTTCGGTTCGAATAATCGAATTAAAGTCGATTACGCATTCGTTCATTAACGATAGCATATGCCTCATTTTACTGCCAGTGAATAATGGACTGAGTGTACTTCTCATTTCACGCCAAGGTTGATTTGACATTCCTTAAAAATAAGAAAATATATTGAGCTGATAATGAGTTTAAAATGAATACATGATTTTCCATACCGAACAGTGCACGACCCAAGAGCGGATCGAGCTCCTTATCCAATTGGAAAAAATGATTTACAAAATAATCGAAATCCTTAATTGTAATGTCACGAATTAAATTGGGGTCCATGACCATGTATGATGGCCTTCCACCCATTTCATACATTCCAACAAATTTTCGATGTTGCGAATGTTTTTGATAAATAGCTTGCGATGATAATGCCATTGGTAATTTTCCCAAAAATATTTGGTACATAGTACCAAGTATTGGTAAACCTCTTTCGAATTTCACATTGCGTTCCGTAAAATAGCTCCAATTCTTTATTATCAACACATAAGTAATGCGTACAATGAACAGAATTATCAGGAAATATGCCAAGAAACTGGTTACACCACTAAAACCGAACATTGTTTTCACTGTGCAAACGCGGTACCGTTTGAACACTACCTTTTCACGAGTGACACTAATATAAATTGAATTTCACACTTGATTCTTATATATACTTTTTGCACACTCATCCAATTATTCTTTAAATTCATATCAATTGATTTGCCACTTGAATGATAATGTCGCGCAAATAGAGGACCATGCAGTCTATGTCCGATGCTAGGGGGTAGACACGAATTATAAAACTTTGAATCATGTGAATCACAGTGAATCAAATGAATCATTCAAATGTCAAATAAGCATCACTTTTGGTTTTACTAACATGATCGTTCAACAAATTCTAAATATTATTTTTTCATCTATTTCGTGTTTTTCTAGTAAATTCCAAATAAAATCAACCATAATGAGATAATACATTTAAAAAAACGTCAAGAAATCATTTTTTCGAAGACAAATAATTTTAATTGTTCAATAAATATTTCTTGTATGACACATAAATGACATTTCAAATGTCATCTAAACAATGTGAATCTTTTGAATGACAGTGAATCAAATGAATCATGTCTACCCCCTAGGTCCGATGTGTATGTAACTGAGTTCTATTATTGGTAAATCGCGCAATAATATTGAAATTTTCAATGTTAATCAATATTTTTGCATCGTCACACCAAAGTGCTTTGTAATATTTTTATTGTTTTTGTTGGTTTGATAAGTTTATCTTTTATTTAGAATGATTTTGAATGATCGTTTTTGAACGCATTTTTCGGAAATGATTATTTGGCCAGTCATTACACATGTTATTTTTCGGCTTTTAATATATATTCAAAAATCGAAACAACCATATCAGTTTAAAAGAGATTTTTGTTTATTAAAAAAAAATACGCATGCTCAAGGGCAAATTCGGATGAGAATAACGAATAAGAATAAATATATTATACAATGAGTCGCATTAGGTTGATCTAGTCACAGTGTATCTCATTATTGTAATAAACACACTAACGTTGTACTGGTTTCAGTGTAATTCTACAATCATACTATTTACGTATAATATTGTCGGCAATTGTACGGACAGTTTTATCAGTGAAGAGGTGAAATTGATTGGCTTACAGTGCACATAATTGGAATAAATATAAGAACGGTGCTCTATCCGATTTTTCATATGAATTTATTACCCATGCATGCTTTGTTCCTCACCGTTCGTTTCACCCTTTCTATATATTCTAAAATCCGCCTATTTACTATAAGTAAATACGTAAAATTCGCTAATTTTGTGTGAATTCAACAAATTCCATTTAACTCCCCTTCTCACGTCCCATAGAAAAATTCCAATGAAATATTTATAGATTCCACGTTTTCGATCATGCCATCAAAATACTTGTAATATCCAAACGAAACCAGAAGTGAAAAATGAATGAATAAAAAAAACGGTGGACTTTTGAGTGTAAGAGCTACGTGAAAGATTAAAAGCTTTTGAAAAGATGCTCACGGAGTGCATTGTATGTGCGGGTTGAATAGAATGTTCGGTCGCGTGTGCACACTTGTCACCAAAATAAACGGCACTCAAAATACGACAGATGATCATTGACTCGTTGTCGAGTGAGTTGAACATTGCACACGCCATTGAACAAATTGCACACGATTGAACCACTGCAAAATGGAGAATATAAACCAAATACAATATTTTATGTTCATATAGATACAATTATGTGAGCTCGACACTTTGAACGATTGATGAATGTGTTTTTTTTTTCTTTCTTTATTTAAATTGATCAATAATGTTAGTTGACTAAATGGTAATCATGAGATTCAAAACGTAGAATAAAAAATAGAATCGTTTCCATTACTATTTGTATTTCTATTTCGCTTAATTTATAATTTAAAGTTCACTTTTGGTGCTGATTAAATAGCTTGATTTCTTTTTTTATATCGAATAAGTGCATTTGATAATAAAGATAAAAAAATATAACTAAACGGAAGTAAAAATTGAAAGAGCTCTTCATAAGAGCGATATAAGTGCTGTCGATTGCACGGTTTTATATATCATTCGTTTTGAATCGATAAATATTTGGTCAAATCAACAAGCCATTAAAAACGTGTCAAATACGAAATCCTGCTTCGAGTCAAAATCAAGAGATACGAACAAAAAAAAACGAGAAGGAAAAAAAAGTGTTTTGATTTGCTTCCGTTTTTGGTCTTGTTCTTCTTTCCGGCAAAATCAACATCATCATCGTCATTGCCGTTCTATAGCTTCGTCGTCGCCGTTGTCATTGAATATTTCTCCTGTCGCATGCATCGTGTGAGCATGCGCCATACTCGCATACGACAATCGCATTTTATTAGCATAAAAGTGGAATACACGCGACAGAACTCATGTCAGAATAAAGAGGAAATGTGTGCGTGATGCTGTTTTTGTTGTTGTTTTTGCCATCATTATAATCGCATTGAAAGTGCAGATATAAACAAAAATAAACGAAGTTATTGTAACTGTTGGCAACGAGCGAACATTGCTGTCGTTCAAGGGATATTTCCAAACAATTTGATTCAGTAAAAATTCCCTTAATTAGCCTTTAAAAAAAAAGTCATTGGCTTATGCCATGTAATGGAAATGTTTTTTATTAAATTTTTTTTTGGAGGGGAATACAGATTCTAGAGAGAGGCTATTGAATGAGTTATTCATGTTAAATTGAAGTGCTGATGCTAAATGAATGTAACATTGAAATTGAATTGTGTGTTCTGAGAAACTTTTTGACGACTTAATTTTACCACTTAAGTGAAGCTGATTCAGGCATACTTAATCTTTCTTTTCTCGCCCACTAAATACGTTTCAGCCAAGACAGAAAAGAAAATCCATTTTAAAGCTCAGAAATTAATTTATTTTTATTTCTAGTTTAAAAGTGTCAACATTAACTGGCGAGAGGACAACAAAAATCGGGATAATAATTTCGATTTCTATCCGAAGTGGTACAATGCATTTCGTTTGCAGTGATGCGATTTCTATATTTTATCATCGAATAAGTTAAAGTGGAATTCATATGTCAGTATCAGGCACTCATATGCATGTTTCACTATTACGTTTGTTAGTCGGGTCGGTTGGTCGGGAGCCGAGAGACGAGAAGCGCATTTCGAAGAGTTAATCAGTTCTTCCAACTGTCATTGGCATGCGACACAAACACTAAAATTATTTGAAAAATATTCGCATTTCAATGATTCTTCTTTTTTTTAAATGCAGAGAATATGACACTGGTGTGTGTATAGTGTCAAGGCATGGACAATTATGGTGACTGTTAAAAGGATTTGCGTTGTTGAGACAACGAGGCCGTGCCGCGTAAGAAGTGTGTACATTTAAGCATACTTCTCTCTCTCTCTCTCTCTCTCTCTCTCTCTCTCTCTTTCGTTTGGTATGTGCAGTGTGCACACTGCACACAATCAGCGAAAGAATGGAACAAAAAACACACCATCATCAATAACAATAATAACAACAACAGTGATATTTGGTTTGGTAGACTTTCATCGTAAATGCCGCGCGTAAATGTAACTGGTGTAGTTTCTCCTTCACTGTTGAAATTTGTTTTATATGAGGCAAGCACACAGCACATACACATACTGGCATACATCTACAGAGCCAGTGCAGAGCACATTCTCTAAGCTAATGTCATCTTAGGATAAAGTAGAGGATTTTAGGCTCGCGAAAATGAAAACAGAGATTATGCCATGGTCTCTCAACGCACAATGCGAATAATGAGCGTCAAGACTTTGGCTCTCTATTTCAACTCTAAATAGATCCATTTCACATTGCTTTTCTTTGCATATAACACAAACGTATAAAATGGCAATTGAAAAAGCTTTCGCCATTTGTTGTTTCAACATTGAAACATTATGTTTCACTCTGCACACAAATATACAATATCAGCATCAGCAGCATCAGCAGCATCAGCATCAACATCACCGCACAAGCACATGCTTAATCCAAATACACCAGTCGAAACAACACCAATACAAATGAGCTACATACTTTACATCACAATTTTGACGGATAATATGCACACGTGATTGTTTAAACAAAACGCGCGCATTGCCATTGCCAATGGTGAATGATTCTTTCCACTTGCCGTAGTTTAAGATTTCGCATGCATGCGAGAGAGAGAGTGAGTGTGTATGTGTATTTCGTATATGGATTTACGGAACAACAAACCCATATTTGTTACCATAGAACTGTTTGTTCAACACACAAAATAGGGGGAACATTA
Source organism: Contarinia nasturtii (assembly GCF_009176525.2). NCBI lineage: Eukaryota > Metazoa > Arthropoda > Insecta > Diptera > Cecidomyiidae > Contarinia > Contarinia nasturtii. The sequence goes on from NW_022197544.1 coordinate 3,947,493, forward strand.
TCCATATTCGCATTGGCGAAAATATAACAACAATGCTGTACACGGTTCGTGTCGGTGTTGGTGTGTCTGTACATTGGTGAGGTACAAGCAGACAGCCGAGCATATGGAAAAACAGGACGCCGAAAGACATAGTCATTGCGTCGATGGTCGTCTATCTATCCCCCGTTGTGTGTGCAAAAGTACGCCAATGTAGTATCTACTTTAGAGTCGAAATTGAATGCTGTGTTTTATTTTTACCGTTTTCTATTTCAGTACCAATTCAAACGTTGTACGGTACGGGTTAAATATTTACCACTTGCCGCACACACTTGATTCGTCTCACATTCTCATTTGAGAGCTCTGAATCACATTCGATTCGCTCAATTAACGAGTTAAAAATCGTATTAAAATCGTGAATTGAATTTTGAAGATTTGAATGATGACATTCCATGTCACTTTTATTTGATTTGTGTGACGATGCATTGAAATTTTCGAACAATCAGTGATCGGTGAAAAGGCCATTGAAAATTGAAAACTTAAAGCAGACAAAACAAAAGACAAATATCAAATCAAATGAAACAGACTAATGCTGGGTGCGTGAGTGTGTGTTTGAGTGCAAATCGAAATGGTTTTATTAAAACAAGAAATAGAAAGTTGTGTTTGAATTCTCAAGTTTTCGTACTAATCAAATAAGTCGCAGAAACTATCGTGCTGCAAGCAAAGTTGTTATGTTTGCACCAAACAACAATAACTTAAATTTCAGAGACGACACAACGTGTGTATATATATGTTTCATCCAAATTCAATAAGTGAGTAAAAGCTAAATCGTCAAATTTTCCATTTTCATTGACTCATTTTCAGTTTCGAAAACTTTTAAACCTTTTGTTGTTTTTCAATGTGAAATTGAACAAAACAATGTTCGTATTTAATTATGAATTCGACGTGCACACAACCATTTCAACTTCAAAATGTTTTTCGGGATATATATGTCGTTTTTCGTTCCATATCAGTCACTTGAATTTCAAGGAAAAAAGAGAGAGACGTGCACACATAAAGTGTGTAAATAAACGGTTATTTTGTCGAAGTTTCAATATCTATTGAAATTGAATTGTGCTCTGACGTCATGAATCGAAATGCAAATGCCGTTCAACCGAAGATTGAATGACGGAATTGAAAAGTAGTGTAACAACGATGTAAGATGGAATGTTTGAGATTATGTTAAAAACATAAACACACATGAACGTGAGCGGCTTCGTAATAACTGCAACTTCACCATTGCTGCCGCCACCGCTACCGTCTTCGAGTACAAACAGCAAAACATTAACCTTCATTAATAAATGTTCTCCAACAGCAAATGTACATATATATATGAATGTATTCATTTGCACAAGAATCTATATACATTTTCGATGTTTTTCTACCGATTAAAGATTTATCAGTCGTTCATGTCAAAATCTTAATTGACGTAACGTCTATGTTTCCTTAACGTAAATAAGCGAAGGAAAGCAGTAAGTATGTGCTCTTTTGCGTTTCGATTGTTAAAAAAAATTGTATCTACTTGCAATTTTATAGGAAATGCTTAAAGACAAGACATCGAAATAAAATCGAAAATATCTCGAGTTATATTTATCGAAAAAAAGAAGCAAGTCACAACCAAACTGACTTCATAGTATTCTGTTGTTTTTTTTCTCTTTGTCTCTCTCATTCATGTATATTGTTGTCCGTACCATTGTCTGTGTAGATCGAACGCACACTCAGCCAATTTATTTTCGTTCTAACGATGCGGCGACGAACATTAGAAAAGGAAAGAACGAGCGCGGCGCGTGAATTGACAACATTTCCGAGTGAGTATATCATATTGGCCCATCAATGGTACAGCAATAGAAATTGGGAGATAAAAGGCGTTCGCGAACGAAACGTTTGATATGGAACAGGAACAAAAAATTAGCAAAGGAAAAAGAGAAGAAGAAAAAGAAATAGTCTCGACAAAGAAAAAGGATCGAAAAGAAAACACTCAAATGGAAGAGCAGAGTGCAAAAATGGTGTGTGTGTTTTTTTTTTTTTGTAATGACGACCACAAAGCACAGAAGAGAATGAATAAAAGATAGCAACACGAAAATGAATACGAAAGAAGAAAAAAAAACTTAAAATATTAGAGAAAGTATCGCCTGTGGCAGCATGTATACGCATCGATACTAAAAATATGAGCGTTGGCAATGGAATGGAATGACAGTGACAATGGGAGCTCAACTTCCATTTCAACCATCGATTCAAGTGTATCCTGTTCCCTTTTTTCCACTCTCACTCGCACTCTTGCTTTGACTCTGTCAGTTTTTCTATTTTTCTCTCACTTTCGCCGTTACGTTCCATTTATCTCTCGTCAGAATAAAATCAGAACACAAAACGAGAAATTCGAGAACACACCAAATAAAAATAATAATCATAAAAAAAACTACCGAAAGCTATCAAACTGTACACACATAAAATTTGACATAACAACCAAAAGTCGCTCCAAGTCAAGTGCTGATGTGACATAGCAGTAACAACAACAACAACAACAACAATAATCTCCATTCGGATATGTAAACATAAACGCACACATTTATCACAAACGCAAAAGAGAAATGAAACGTTGAACAAAAGAGAGATGATGGAGCAACATGGCGGTTTAACATGGTCAAGTTGGGCACACAAAACACAAACATTTCCGAACAGTTTGACTAAAAGGCAATAAGCAACGGTTATTTAACCATTAATTTATACAATACACTTTTTTCTCTTCCCCTCTCTCCTCTGCATCTCCATCTCTCTGGCAATTCGGCTCCCTCTTTTCTCGTGCCCATTTGCGATATGTCTTGTTGTTGGTTTTAGCTCTTCATCATCCCGTATACGATGTGTGCGTGTGTGGGGGAGGCTGAATGAGCTGACATATAAATATAAAGTGACACATATTTATTATTTAACATATTACCTCAATTCAACCAATCATCAAATAATGTCGTTTGTTATCCTGTACATTCCTGTGCACAACATTGTGTCACTTTAATGTTTTACATGATGTACAGCGGTGACTATGGTTGCTGCACCGATCCTTTTCTACTAATGTGCTTTCGAACTTTTAATTTTAAATATAATATACTCGACTATCTTTTCGTTCGCTTTTGCAAAAAAATTCATTCATTTTCGTTATTTCTCTGTACTAGTGCTTTTAAAACCATTTCGGTCTCTTCACCAATTATGGGTTCCCATCCGCCACTTTGCCCTTTATTAATTTCATTTTTGTCACGTATCACTCGACATAGTTCGAAAAAACAACATAAAAAAAACACACACAAAAAATAAGCAGTAATTAAATACAGAAAAGTTCAATCAATATTTGTGCGGTAAGATCAACTACACTATACAACAATATAAAAAGCAATACATAGTGAGACAAGAGAAGTTTCGGGTCTGATAAATAAAATGGAGTTAAAATATCTATATATAAATGGAGAAAAGTATAAATTTGAAAAAAAAAAGAAAAAAAAATATAAGAGGATGTGATTTCTACCACACTGTGAACAAAGCGATTCGTTCGACAAACAAACTTTTCAAACAATAGCAGTACTGTAGCTGCATTTTTTCGGCACACAATGAATCAGTGCGGCCATTTTTCAAGCGTTCAAAATAGCCAGAAATATGTGGACGACGACGACGAAAGATGAGAAAAACGTACAAGAGGGGTAAATGGAAAAAGAATGAACTAAAATAATAGTTTCAATAGAAATACAATCGATTTTACTATCGATTTAATGCTAGATAAATTAAAAAACGGCTCGCTTTTTCCTATTTCAAATGATATATAACATTTCTTTTGTGTGGCCAATTGAAATATCTCACTGCAGCTAATCGACGAATAAAAGCATGCTTTCATTCACATTCGCGCAGAAACCAACATTTTGATTTGCCACTTTTGTTATATTTATTCTTTAAAAAAAAACACACACACAAATACAAACTGTGTTTGTTGAACTGCTATTAATAATTTATTTTATTGAATTTATGCATTTGAGGTAGAAATAGAAACGGAGGGAGACGGACAAAAAATAACTTTGTTTAATTTTCAAATGGAAAATGGCATTCATTTTCATTATTTTTTTTCGCTCTCTCTCTGAAAGTAGAGTTTTATTTGTTTGGCATTTTTGCGCACATGTGAATATGCCTTGCCACTCTCTGTGTTTCCCTCTTTAAATTGCAGAGGACGAAATCGTTACTATAAATTCGCGTTTTGTGTATGTATTTATTTGGAAAATTTGACCTCATTATGAAAAATTGACGTCACCAATGGCGAAAGAGTATTTTCATGCCATACTTCTTAAGATGATGATCATTTTTAATTTCTAATATGACCAGTTGGTGGCGAATGGTGCGATTTTTTAAGCGCCACCTGAAATTCATAGAGAAGCGACGCCAGAAGAGGTAGCGCATCTGAGGTAAATCGCTTACAAAAGTGCATTCATAACAAGTGGCGATTTCATGCTCTGGTGCATTGGCTGGCACAAACAATATAAAATTTTGTCGTCGTCATCGTTGTTGTTGTTGTTTTTTCGTTCATATCCGTTTGCCGCTTTTGTTTTATGCTGTCATCGTTTTTCTGTGTGTGTGCTTTGTATCGCTCTTCCACTTTATTTATTGTCCATTGGCTCTAATTGGCATTCCATGCACAATCTGTATGACTGGTGCACGAAACGCTTTTTAAAAATTCATAAATGGAAAATCTAACCAATTTCATTTCGATATCTACAATTCTACAAATATGAATACACAGAAAGAGAGAGAGAGAGAGAGAGAGAGAGAGAGAGAGAGAGAGAGAGAAGGAGAGAGAGAAGGAGAGAGAGACTGAATCGAAAACGAAGAATTATAAATGGTGTGTATAACAAGGCAATACTGGCGAATAAGTTGTTGGTCGCCGGCGACAATTTTGTATATGTTTAGCGAATGAGATCATCATAGCCGCAGTGGAATTCTGAACAATTTAAAGTGTGTTGAGCGTGTTTGGTGCAAAATGAAATTTTTCTAAAGATGAATTTTTAACCAATTCGACACGGTTAGAGGAGCTTTTTTTGTGGTATGTTCTCTTCGTCTGCATATTGATCACGATGTGTGTGTAAGTGTGGCAGCAAGTGTGCCAAGACACAAAGCACAATGAGTGTCAATACAATAAACTCAACAAGCATACACACAATTACCGTAACAAGAGCCGTAAATAATGTTATACAGAGACACAAAATAACAATAACTAGTGAATTGAACTATTTCATAAATTATGAATTTTATTCACACAATACCTCCTTTATCATGGATTTTCCACTTCGTGAAAGTGATATTCATTTGACCTAGTGTAATGGAAATATCATCTCATCATAAAGTGGCTAGAATTTTTCTTTTTTTTTATTCGCTGCCATTGCCTCTGTTAAGAACGATACTGTATTTTACGTTTTGCTGTAAGAGAGAGAGAGAGAGAGTCATGCAATAAATGACAGAGTAAAATACTAACAAAAACTGTAGAGAGTGGAGATAACGGGACAAAAAGGAAAATTACATCCGTTCCATATTTCGGTAGCATCTGATGATTTGCATCATCATTGCTCCGGTGTATGTATATATATTACTTGTGCAAATGAAACCTCTGCGTTTGAATGTTGATTTTTGGCAAATTTGTGTGCGCGCACATGAAATTGTGAAAGTGAGCAATTTTATACAAATCCCCATCAACATCATCATCATTATTATTATATCATAATATCGTACGTCATATTTGATTGGCACCAAATAATCTCACTTACACACTACCATCTTGCATTACGGAAAAAAAATTGAAAAACGATGTACAAAACAAGAGAAAGCAGTAGCATTTGGATCAAATTTAATTTCATTTTTTTATGCGTTTCGGCTTATCGATTTCTGATTATTTCAGTTTTTATCAGCAGGTTTATTTCGTTTTTTTAAACAAATATGCGCACTTAATTAGTTCCCATTGAATTGTCATCTCAAGAGGAATGTTTATTCAAAATAAAATCAAAGGAAAGCCGTTTTTTTCTCGCAGATTCAATAGAATTACCGCTTTTCGGTGTATACAATTTTGTGATTGATTCGTTTCTTCTTCTTCTTCTTCTTTTTTTCTAAATGGAAACGAAAAGCCATAGCCATCTGTTCAATTTGGTTAATGTTCCATTTGGTGAACTTTAAAAGACATTCAATTTTCTCTTATTTTTGGCAGGTTATTTTACCGCTTTAACATCCCCGAAAACGTCTCTATTTATATACAAAGTTTAAAATATGTTCGTTTGAATCTTAGAAACGATGTGACGTTATTCGGCAATCTCTAGCTCTGGTGTATCGATCGAATGACATTTCTAAATCCACTGGATGTACAAGGGGAGAGAGAGAGAAGGAGGGAGGGTGAACGCGAATATAAAACACACAGATGGCTTCAACAACTATTTTGGGGACGAAGCTTATCGCGTTGAAAATATGTTGTGCTTTGTATGAGGCAATTGTCAACTGTGTGCCATAAAAAACCAGAAGAGCTGGAGATGACATGTCGCTCGTGAAAAATTCAACGCGAATTCCATCAAAATGGAAATTGGTTGACTTTGAATATTAAATAACACATTATATAAGCAGGTATCACATTCGAATTGTATTTGCCGAACACTGTCTATCTATCTGATTTTCGCTTCAAGATATATAATGAGTGGCCAGTGCAATCGCGCAATCGAATAAAATAAATGAAAAACGGTTCTTAAATTTACCAAATGGAATGAATGAATGAGTTGAATGAGCTATTTTAACTTGAAATGGTTTTATTTTAACTGCATCACAAGTTGAGATGATAAAATTGAGATTGAGTAATGTATTTTCTTGTTTGTCATTTTTTTGGTTCTTTCGTTAAAATGTTTGAAACGTTGGTTTTGCGACTTTTGTTGTACACTTATTCAATCTTATTAAATTATTGGGTTTAATTAAGCTCGTTAATGGATCTGCACGAAGCCATTTAGTTTAATTGTTCGTTAATCGATTGTTATTAATCAACCAAAAGCATTGGGAGGTAATGGTGGAGATAATTTTCATAACGAAAGCAACTAGCCCATCTCTCTCTTTCTCTTTCTCTCTCTCTTTCAATTGATTTTCCAATCGTGTGCGACGCACATACGTATTTTCAACTCAACATTATCCAACATCGTCTTGTTTTATTGTTTTATGTATACATTTGGTGGTTCGGTAATAAAGCCATTTGCAACAATTCACTTGCATGTCCAAAACATATACATATAAAATAGATTTTATGTTGAAAGTGTAAAAGAAAATGGCAAACGGTCAAGTGGTTTTATACCGAACGCAATGCATTGACAGTCCATTGTTTGTCAAATTTAGCAAATATTGTTGGCAACACAGCAACCATTCAGTTTCATACAATATGCTCAATGAAATCGATACACAAATTTACGAGCATCGACGGAGTAGTTAAAGCAACAATTATACCCGCCCGGTATTTTTTTGTATTCATGTCTCTGACTCTCACATCGACATAGAAGCTCGCTTTCTACATCTATCGTCTATCTCGTTCTCATTCCATTCAGAATGTCAATATAATGTGCATTGTGCAATTATAAATTCATTTTAGTTATGTTAATTATGCTCGACAATTTCACAAACAAAAACACTACCGCACTACATTACTATGCATCCTCTGTCATGATGTACATAGTTAAATTGTAGGTGTGTGTTATTGTGAAAATCTCATGCACGAAATGTACTTGTGCCAGAGACGAAAGAATAAACTCTCTATATCTATTTACTTCTCTGGAAAAGCAGAAAAAAGAAACAACAACACACGAACGAAATAAAGAATTACACATTAAATGGATATTGTGTATGAGCATGGCTTGTGTTGATGTGCGCACACGATTAAAACAAAAGCACCACATAGAACAATAAAAAGTGCTTTAATTCTTTGATATCGCACATTCATTCGATTATTATGTTCAGTATATGTTATCTCTTTATATCTGTAATTTTCTAAACCCATAAGCGTCAATAGCAGCATCAGCGCCGAGCTAAGCACAGAGAAGGAACTGTGGTAACATCGTTCCATTTTTATTTATATATAAATATGTCTTTATGGTACGCTGAACGATTTTTATGTTTATTAATAAAGGAAACACAAACATCAAGTTAATCGCATACAGTTTTATTGAATAATGAAGCTTTGTGCAGCTTTGTGTTTGCGCCCGTTTTATTTGTGTTCAACAGTAAATGCTGTAAGCGTGCTTTTGCATGTGGTGATAGTGATAATCTAATTCAAACACATTGTGCAGCATAATGTGGTGTGCGTGTACATATGGTTTGAATATTGTCGGCCGGTTTTTTTTGCGGCCGGCCAATATAAACAATTTGACGATTTGCAACGACATGTGCTAATGATAATAATTTTATTGTGTGTGACACAAGGAAAAATAAATAAATCCCAAATTGACGTGCAAAAACTTTAATTATTTATGATATGAAATGCCATGAAAAACAGTTGCTAATTTATGCGGTGCAACATTTAACAATAATCAAATCACGTAAATGCATCACATTTATTTAACATATTATTGATTGTGGATTTTTTTTTTTTAGAATAAATATTATGAACGGATTTTATGTGAATCGATTGCTTTTATGCGATATCATATACGGACGGCTTATTTTATCCACATGGAAATCAAAGTTTTAAATGATCATCCGCTAATATTTTTTTCTATTTCAAAGAAATCGAAATGAAATCGCATGTAAAAGTTCAAACAAAAATTAAGCTGAATTCTATTCACAAACGTGAATAATCTAAGTCGAAGCACAAAGAATTCTTTCAAAACCGGATTTTTTTCTTCATGGAATCTCCTCAACAAAATACCTGAATCCAGTTCTTATTCACTTTTAAAAGTTGGATAAAACTGTTTTTTACATTTATGTGGTTGTGGGGATCACAAATGGAAATAAGTTTAACTCGTTTGACTGTATGTACAGGTGGGTAGCTTCTAACTTCCAAACAATTCACTCACACATTTTAGAGTTTACCAACTCACGAACCAATTAACAAGTTGAAGGTTTCGACCGAATCGCGAACTCACGAATGGGAACTCGTACGATTCGCGAGCTAGTGATTTGCTCGGTAGTCAGTTCATGATTACTGAGTGCAGCTGAGTGTAATCATGTTTGTCACAGAGTGTCAAAGTCCAATTTATTTTCTTTTGAAAATAACCGTTCAATCAACATAATTCATACTGAACACATTCCGTTTAAAGTAAATTTTACCAAATAATCATAATATTTTTTTTTTTGATTAAAATTTTCTTCTGATAAAAAACTATGTTGATCAAATTATTGAATTGGAAAAGGGAAAAGTTTATAAAATGATCAAGCTTTTTCTTGTAGATAATATTCAGCATATTTTTAATGAACATTTATGACGAACAAATGTGGATTGACATTGTTGATTGAAAAGTGACACTTTTTCCGAAAAATGTTAAAATTAATTAAAATTCTTCTGAATGAATCGATCGGGTTTTATTTGACAAAGCCTTTTCTTGGTTTTGTGAAAGGGTGTATAAGTTAAGTGGCAGGTCCTGTTTATTTTCTGTTTGGTTGTTATTTTTATTATTCATTCAATTATCAAGAATGAAGAATATGAGTTATTGTTTGTGGATATAAATAAACACTTAACAATTATCATTGGCACGCATATTCAATTTCCTGGTAGTCTATTGAATGCATGGCAAGCGAAATGATGCGTTGCAATGCTCATCAAATGATAATATTTGGTTATTGTGATGGATTTTATGTGAGTGTGTGTGTGCCCGTGGATATGGGCTTGATTTATACTCTCCGAACCTCATCTATGCCGCAGCCCATAAAATGACACATGAGCCTGGCATTTTAAAAGGAAAAATAAAATAAAATTATAATTGATTGAATTGAAAATAACATAAATTTTCCATTGCATTTAACTCATTTTCAATGATCAACCATACCAAATGCATATCAAAAAATGAAAAGCTCACGTATACAAATACATAGAGCAGTAGATTTGATTGGATGGTGCACAAATGTGCTTAGTCCATCATTTATTTCGTCACACATTTTCGAAATGAAAACAACGATTCAACCATGCGGTGCTAGAGCCATGCTTTGTTGTTCAACATTGTTAAATGTATAATCGAAAATCAATTACGGTCTAAATCAGAAGCGACAGCCGGTTCAATTGCAAATCAATTTTATGACATAAACGATGGCGAGTCAAACAGAGAGAAATGGCCCAAGAGTTGACGGGAACGAAAAAAGATACCGTTCACTGATTAGCCGATTATAATAATTACAACAATAATTGGTTCCGGCTAAATATTTTGCTTAATCCGATTTTGTCCATCACTTTCTTTCATTGTGCTTAATTTTCATTTTCAATTCACATAAAATTGGAATATGTGTCACATTTTTCATTTATTAATGCAATTAAATTGAAATTTTACACTGGCAAACAGCTTATTAATTGAATGCAAACATAATAAGATCAGATATGGCGCATTAATATATTGATGCACTCTATATATGTACAACGACTATATCTAGGGGATAGACACAAGATTTGTGACTGGCAGTCAAAACCAAACCATTTCATTGGTTTCACTTACCGAACGAACCGGAGTAATCGGAATGTTCCGCTTGCTTCGTTCAAACAAAACAAAACCAATTATGAGATACCGCTCCGAAATCGGTTTGTATGAGAAATGTCAAACCGGTTCTCTTCACTGCTGACTGGAAATGATTTGTTTATGAAAATATGAATAATAACAATTGATAAAAAATTGTTCAAGATTAGTGAAGATCGGTAAAATGCATTTTGATTGCAACTCATTAAGAGAGATTGCAAAAGATTCGTGAAAATGTGCGAAATTTGAAATATTTCGTGACAGTGTCTACCCCCAGGACTATATGCATTGACATTTTTTTTTGTTGTTGTTGCTAGCTTACACTAAATTTAATGCACATACAAAGTTTAATGTTTATCATTTTGCATTGAACAACGTCCAAAAAACACTTACAGCGAATGCGACATTTATGAGTTTTGAGTTGTGAAAAATGAATTGATATAAGTCTCCAGAGATGAAAAACGAATTCCATGCTGAGCAAGAAAATGAACCAAAGTGAAGAAAATGAAGGGAAAACACAAAATCAAAAGCCATGTTGACAATTTTTGAATCCTTACATTTGATTTTGCTTTCTCGTTTTTTTTTTCACTCTCAACGCTCTCAATCTCTAACTTTCTAACCATTTAACTTGCTCTGTCGCACACACATTCTCACATCCACAGCGAGAAAGAAAGAGGTAGAGAGCGGAATAGAAAAATTATGAAAATGCAGTGAACTTTGTAAACTGCTGGACACAGACAAATCGAAAAGAATACGAAACAGATCGACGATATAGAATAGAATCAAAGTTTTGTTAAAGTACAACATTAAATGTTCACATAAGCGGATATTTTTGCCACGAAGAAAGCAGAAAAAAAACAAACAACTAAAAACTAAAAACGACGACGATGACAACAACTAAAAGCCACTGACAAACCGAGTGCTTTCGAATTCCGGAACTATTTTTATGATGTCTTTGTATACATTTTGTGCAATAAATCTAGTCGTTCAAATAATAAGCATTTTCCATTTTTCTGGCACAGGAAAAACATATTCCATGTGAGTGCGACAAAAATAAAGTCGACAGAATCAATGTTTTATATATGTAGAATGGCATATACGTTGAATGAGATTGGATGTGGCAATTGAATGAACGAAAGTCTGAACATAGAATAGAGAAAAAAACAGCGAACGAGAGAAAGGGATCGCGGGATGTATGGTGAGAATGAAGGTGCATTTTATAAAATGCTGCGTACAAACTGAAATTGAGCTTATGCAATAATGACACATACATGTACGCGCGCGAGAGAGAGAGAGAGAGAGAGAGAGAGCTGGATGAACAAAAAATATATATATGCGCACACAATCACCACAGAGAGAAAACTATCGCAATATTTGCCAGCAAAATTTTTCATTCTGTTATTCTGCGGCAAGCAAATTTATTATCAGCAAACAAAACAACAAGAATGCCAACAACAAAATGGCAACCAAATTTGGAACGAACGAGATGTACTGTTATTCAAATAAATCGATTGTAAAATAAATATGACGTGGCAAATTAGTATTTTATCTAGCAAAATAATTACATGCATGAGAGAAAATGATTGAAACCACAATACCTGGACCATCTACCACCAATAATCATAATAATCATCTCTCTTGTTTTGCTGCTTAAACACAGGACACCACACAATATTGCAATGAAAGAAAAACAAACTTCCGGATGTCTCTAATGAATCTCGGCAATGAACAGAAGATGAGTGTAAAAAAAAGAGAATAAGAACAAAGACATTGGAAAGTAAAACCATAAAATAAAAAAAACGTCTATATCTGGCTTCGTTATTTCGGTTTGGCATTTTTCGCTTCATGCGCTTTAATCAAGCTTCACTTATGTCTCTGTGCACATTGTAAATAGCATTCACATACATGCGTCACTATCTCCTGCTCGTTCGCATTACGTGTAAGTGTATTTTTTTACGATCCTTGCTCAATCGCCGTTGTTGCGTCTACTACATACTTTTGCTTGTTTGTTCATGTCTCGGGTTACTTTTTTTATTCTTCTTCTTCTTCTGCTTTGAAATTCTCATGGGTGCCAATACCGGCATGTGACTCTTCTGCTTTCGAATCATTTCAGATGCGTTATGTCTCTGGCATCCATACAATCTCATGATAATGCATTCGCTGCGCTATCTGTTTAAACCGGGTATCACTTCTTAAAAGTTAGTGTTGGCTCTTGATTCGATAAATTGTTGCCCTTTAGTCCGCTATTGCTATCAATTTTAAGAAGTGAGCGCTTCGTATATGTGCATGTGACAAAAACCTATACAATCAGTTTATAACACGCTCGTAAACTTTTGCACAAAATTAAGCCATAGAAAATGTCCACTTGCTCCACTTGCGACACGACATACCATTGAAAAGTCGAAAATATGAATTCCATTCAGACGAATGAATCATGTAATGACAACAATTATTACAGCTACCGTTGAAATACGTCGAAAGTGAATTGAAAACATACAGAGAGAAAGAGAGGTGCACGGCGAATTGAGGCAAGTACATATCTCTATTTAAGAGAATACTGATCCTTTTGTTATAACACGCATTTGTTCGGTGCAAACAATGCCTTCATTTCATCTCTTGTTCCATTCGTATTGATCCATCTTCTTGTTCTTGGGCACTTTTAGCGTGATTTCAAGTCTTCCATTTGTGCTGGCGTACATGTTTGTTTATATTATCATCTGTATTTTGTGTTAGTTAACTGTTAACAATTTCAATTTCCATGCCATCTCGAGGAGAAATTCCTGCTCTACCTTGTCGTTCCCATTCATTCCCATCGAAGTTAAATAAAAAGTTTATAAGTTTTTCAATCAATTCATTGCCCATATATGATGGAATGATGGTACATTCCATGATGTGGATGAGACGCAGAACTGAGTATGTCCTCTTTAAACGAACCAAATATTATCTGTTTACCTATTCTTTTCACCCTTTCTTGTTTAAACTAAATCAACAGTTAAATTATCTGCTATCAACTGATTGAAAATAAATAAACATACTCCACTTTATGCCTCAGCCATAGATGAACACGTCGACATTGTTTGCGTTGCGTTTTAATAATCTATGTATGAGGTAGTTACATTTCATCCCACAATATAACAATATATTATTGTGTGTTTGACGTTTCATGTTCAATGGAATGACATTCATTCGTATAAACACCGATCGATTCGGATGAAATGAATATGAAGTTTGAAATTTGTGCATAGGTTTGCGCGTTCGACGCTATAGTATGCGATCGAAAAACTTAATTAGAAAAATAGTTATGAATTCGTATGGTGCCATAAATACCAGGAACCAGAAATTACCAATGGCTGATTTAGATAAGATAATACGGATTAGATAAATGTTTATTTGTATTCGCGCATCATTTGCCGTTTGCCGTAAAGTGAATCCACTGTGGTTGAACCGAAGAGTTTTTAACGTAGTGGAAAAACAGCATATGAACAATATATGAAGCAAAAGAATAGATTGAAATGAAGGGAACGGAAAAGGAATTAGAATTTAATAACATCACGAGCCAAAAGCAAAAAACTTTTTCTCTATATAACACTGGTATATTCTGTTCACATATCCATATTTGGGGATGGGAAATGAGGTGAATTTACAGGCGATACTATAACAACAGGCATAAATATATTGAATCCAGAATGAAAATAACGGCAGCGCAATGTCATAGAAAAGACGCCATAAGACTATATATGATGAAATTATTGAATAACAAAAACAACTTTTTGCCAACAATATTTCGAAAGTGCTAAAAACTTATGCTAACAGAATAAGGCTCATTTTCAATATCCGACAATCTTGCACACACACACACATCGCACAATGTGAATGAATCGAAGAAAACATTCTACGTATGTACGCGCACAATAGAGATGACATCGTATGCATGGCAATGCCAATACAAACTGAACATTTTATAAATAATTTTCAGTTTTGAAGTTGGGCGAAAGAAAAACAAGCAGAAGTTGAATCATCCACCATTCAATGGTAAACGCAGTTTTGTCTAGGCTCTGCCCCAACGTTCCAAATTATCATTATGGTATGAGTATATGAAATGAGTTCACCTTTTCATATCATCATACACACAATATGAGAAGGTATGCGGATGCGTTTTTTTTAACATTCTTGATGCCATCTTCTTCGTTTTCATGAATGTTATTTATTTACAATATTTATGCTTTTGATCCAATTGGTGAGCGCAGTACGTTGTTGATCGTGCGCGTGCACATTCTCTTTCTCTAAATTTCATATTTCTCTAAATATGTTTTGGCTGTATTATATGCTGTTGACGCACACACAAACCCTTCCCCCCTTCTCTCTCTCTCTCTATCTTTCTATACGCTAACATCACACACAAGGGAGACTATACCAATATGCTATGCCACATATTATACGAAGAATAATGTCTTTGAATGTGCTCAAAAGTTGAGCAGCCGCCTCTTGATCGCTGTTGGTGGTTTCTTCGTTACTCTTTATCACTCACTCATTCTCTCTATCTTTCTCTCTCTTGTTCGGCAGAGAGTGAGCTCTTTAATCCATTTTGTTTGCATTTTGGTTTTATATTCCTCATGTTGTATCTATTCTGCTGATTCTTTCATAGCTTTTGTTGCCGGTGTGCCTTGTTACATGTATTAGCAGCATGTCTTTTCATATTCTCAGCATTTTCTGTATCGTTTCGACAGTAGTCTCTTTTTTGATTTTTTTTCCTCATGGAATTTTGTTTTGGATGCTTTGCTCCAATCTTTCGGTCTCTCTCTCCCTCTTGGTTTTTCTTCTCGTGAAGAGTGAGTCTGTGAACACTGTCGCTTTACTCAAGAACACCGTGTAAAATTGAATATTTTTGGATACTTCTCTGGGCGCACATATAAAAGGTATAAAACATACTCATTTTTACCGATGCATTCATTCATATGTAATGTACTTTTGTGTAAAGGTATCATAGATGTATAAGATGGAATGAGATAGATAGAGACGGAGAAAGCGAAACTGAACTGAAAGAGGCAAAGAAAAGCGACACGATTGCATTACATCCATTGACAAATTTGTTGTTTGCATGCTTGTAATTGTACGCTGTACAACAATTTATATATGGATGGCGTTGTCGTGCCAAAAATAGCATAAAGTTTACCGAACAAAAACATGAGATGACGGCACAACAGCAAAAATGAGCAGTGGATAGTTTATGTGTGTGTGTGTGCTTTTCGAACATTCAAGTAAGCACCAAGTCTGATCAGTTTTTGCCTTCATGTCTATATATGTAATGCCAAAATGTGAACTTGTACGTGAGTATTTCACTGTACACATACACACACACACATAGTTGACATATATGATGCTAAAGTATTTCCCAACTCTTGCAAATTGCAGTCTGACGAAATGTTACTGTTCAAGAAGAAGAAAAAACACAAATACGAGACAGAAACTGACATGGCACCCGGCATATGTTGGATATTTTGTTTGCAAATGAACAAACCAACTGACTGCATACGAGATTTATAATAGAGATATCGAACATTTTGCAAAGATCCGATGAACAAATATGAGTAAACAGTGATTTCAGCCTTTTTCCCATTTCACTCAGTTCGATATTATTTCATTTTAATGATCTGCAAATCGATATGTAATTGAAATCCGATAGCATGTAGCTCACATAACGATGGGGATACTGTTTGTATGAAATTATCGTCACCTTTTTTTGCTATGCAACAACACATCGTTACTTTGTTCAAAAGCTAAAGAGAGATAGAGAAAAAAGTACATGTAAACACGCGTGAAAAAAAGGCTTTAAAATAGCGTCAAAGAATTTCTATTCAATTGGATTTGCGCATTTCAATGTAATATAATATATGATGAATATCCGATCATGGTTCTTAATTCAAAGTCGCTAAAATCCGATTTTGAATTGAATTTGTCGATCGCATTTCGGATTGATTACTATCTATCTACGGCTATTCATAACAACAACAACGATACAATGGATGATAATCCAATTTCAACCAGAAAAAAACATACATACACGAAATAAAAATAAAAGATTTACCAACAAAAGAGCTTAATATTACCGATATTGTTTCCTGGCTTAAAATGGGTGTGAGAGTATGTGCGGTTGGATCGAATTTGGTGTGAATGAGGAAAATATTTCATTCCCATGGGCAAAACACCTAACAAGTATATACCAAAAATTTTCTTTCATTGCAATCAATGGCACAAGAGATAAAGCTATTTCAAATTGTATGACAAATAAAACACACGACAAAGATGTACACGGATAAAAACTAGGGGAGGGATACCAATCCTCATTTTTTAAGTTTATAGATAATTTACTGATTTTATTTATTTTATAGCTAGTTTATTGCGTGAATAATCTAATAATGCTAATATCCTTTTATGAAAGTGCTAGTTTTTCGTATTGTCATTGTATCATTGAGTCGATTGAATAATTATTCGCTTTTTTATATTAATTCTATTCCACTTTTTCAATAAAAAAATGTACATAAAATGCTTGTCTTTTTCAATAGTCGGGTTGTAAAATTGATTTCGTTACCAAATCCTGACACAATATCAAAATGGCGAATAAATTTTTGCCCATTTTTCCAAATTTGTTCTAGTTTTTACTTGGACAGTTGGCTAATGGTTTCCGTCCCCCAGAATAAAAAGAACACGGAATATTATGACATGTTCAAGTAAATCTATTTTGACTTAATAAATGAGCGATTCATAGAATATGTTATATAGTAAGTCAATTCATTGCAAGCAACACACACACACATTCCTATTGACCGCAAGTGTTTTGTGCGAATGGAAAACAGCACACAATTCGCATTTTCTTTTTGAGGCTTTTCACTACCATTTGCATTGTACATACACACACATAGCCAATACATAATAATCGAATCAATAGACATCGAATATTCGCAATCCGCAGCGATGTCGTCGGTATTATATTGTGTGAGCAGATGCAATGTATAAATAAATAAATAAAACGAAAGCCGGCCGACAAAAACGACAAAATATAAAGAGATGGGCACAGGCAGAGGCAAAAAAAAATAACACACACACAATATAAAGGGAAAACGGAAAAAGTGCCATTAAAACAGTCGGTTGTCGCATATCTGTGCTGTGTGTATGTCGTTTATTTTTTTTATGTGTGTGTAAAGGAGAGAGGGAATGCAAGAGATATACTAAAACATGGCATGCGGTAGCCAAATCTATAAAATTTGCGGCACATTTATTCTATGTTCAAATAATCTCCGTTTATGGATGTGTGTTGCTGTTTTCAATCCTCTACTCGGCTTTTTATTCGTTGTTTTTTCTCTCTATCGTTTTTTTTGGTTTGATTTTTCTCGGTCGGCTCGGTTTTATGCCATTTCCTTTTTGGAGAACCAAAATTCGGCTCTCAAATTTTTCATACAATGTTGCTTTGGAATTTTGAGTTTACTTTTCCACGTACACACCAAGTATTGCAATCACTTCAAAGTTGAAATGATTATTTCTCAAAAATATTTTAGACGTTTGGCACGAAAAATGCTAATTTTCAAAATTATTCGTTGAAAATGAAAACACTCAGTAAAAAGATAAATGGTGGAAATAATCCGGAAAAGTTAGCCTTACGAATGTAAAATCCTTTTTTTATTTATTATAAATACACATACGCAACTGTCTGGCTTTATTGTGCGTTTGGATTCGATGCGATAATTAGAGAAGAAAAAAACGGATGGTTTTTTTTCCAAAATATCAACCGATGATAAGTGAACTCATCGCGGCGGTTCTTTTACTCTCCTCCTCTCTTCAACAATCACTCTCTGGTTCTCTTTCACTGTCTACTTTTCTAGTTAGCTTTTTTATCGCTTGTAACGTTTATCAAAAAACATGGATTTGATCATTATTTTTAGAGACACGCTCACAGAATTATGGATGCTTTAAATCGTCGTCAAAAAAATAACCAAATAACACGTCATTTCCATCGTCATTTTGCTTATATACATATTTTTAGTGCTTTTCTCTTCGGATTTTGTGTGTTTTTTTTTCGCCATTCGACACTTTACTCGGCTATGAAAAATGTTAGATTGATGGATTTCGAGTGGGATTTTTCGTCGATTTTTTTTTTGTTCCTGCGTATGTTTGTATGAGCCTTCTATGAGAGATTAAACCTGTCAAAATTTATTTTAACATCTCGGAATATAATTTTTCGCGAAAATCTCTAAATCTCTTCGTCATTCTTCTGATGTGTGTGTGTGTGTGTACTTAAAAACCTGAAAGCATACTAAATTAAATTTTAGCTTTAAAATATTGTAAGTTTTGTGTTATGTAGGAAAGATGCCACTCCGAATATTCTCTTGGTTTTTTTTTCTCGTCGCTGTTTTGTTAGCTGTGTATGGCAGCTATATATAGTCTTTGAATCGATCTGATTTTTCATTCTTATCCTTTTATCGTCTGATGTTAGTTCATTTGCGTTGGCTGTTCGGTTGTTTTTGTGTATTTTGACGTGACCACTGCACACAGAGAGGTATAGGGTTTGAAATGAAGTCAATATTAAATCCGGTCTGCATCTTGGTTCGCATATGAAACTACAACAGATTGGTGAGAAATTTATTTATTCGCCCTTAGCCCTTCCTTGCTTTCTCTTATCAATCGCTAGTTCGTCGTCGTCTCTGTTCAAAGATGAAAAACGTTCACGCAACAAATCAATGGCAAGCATGAGATGGCAAATGGATTTTCAACATCTCTACGACGCACCGAGCAAATCGAACAAAACAAATCGGAAAATAACAAAAAAAAACCTCAATGACCAAAAGGAATATAAATAAGGAATGGAGAGAAAGGGAAAGAGAGAAAGAGCAAAGAAAATGGTGAAGAATGCAGAAATTTATAGACGTATATGCGATAAATGAATATAGAGAGAGAGAGAATGAGAAAGAAAAAACTTTTTAACCGGAGATAAATACCGTTCAAAAGTAAGTAGAAAGCCACGAAACTTTTCCAATACCAAAAATTGACAACATGCCCGAATAAACACACTGGCGCATCAACATCGGCATCGGCATCGGCGAACATTCATTGAAAGCACAAAACGATATTACTCTTAGATGATGTGATAGTGAAGACAGACAATAAACGCTAGCACAACTTCAATATTCTGTAATTCCATGGAAATTGTAAGGAAACCGCCATATAAATATACATAGTCCATCGTCGTTGTCGTTCATTCTCTCTGCCATTAGTTTTGTATGTATTTGTGTTGTTTCTCTATTTTTTTTATCTCTGTTTTGTTCTAGGATGTATATCCGATTTTTTTTTTCATTTCTTTTATGTGTGTACATGAGTTTCGCTCTTCTTTCATTTTACTCGCGCTATCGCGGTCGGGTTTTGCATCGTCAGTTTTATGTTTGGTTACAATTTTATCGCTGTGGATTTTCGACTTGTTCATTGCTACGTTCCGAACCACCACCGTTTGAGTTTTTTGTTCCCTGCAATTTCTGCGTGTAAATAGCAATAGTTCAGCATTTTTCTTATGACATACAAGCGAGTGAATGGATTGAACATGCATTGATTGTTGTCGCTTCATCTATATAATACAATGGCATTGGCTACAAAGCTTTACATTCATCATCAATGTCCGCCAATAATTATTATTGCACAACTTGAACCATATTTTATTGTGAACATATTTATCGGTGTTTTTGCTCACTTCACTTTCGTTCGTTTCGAAACTTGTTTCGAATTTTATTTGGTTCTTTTTTTCGTTCGCTTCTGGTGTGCCAGCGTATGCTATTGGTGGCATAGTATGCAAAACTTATGCACTTTGATCTAGCCAATCAAATAAGAAAAGAAAAAAAAAAACAAAGCAAAATTGATCAATGATTTACCGCCAGCATTAAATTCGTAAATCGGAATAAATATGGGGAGGAAATTCGTAAGTGCTGTATTTATAGACAGGCAAGTGACAAACCGAAGAGAGAGAGAGTTGGAGAAAGGGTCCACAGGGGATAAATTTGAGGTTGTAGATGGAGAATACAATCTCATCGGGGTCTACCTTTGTTTGGAATGCCATCGCATTCTACCCAACAGCGTGTTACACAGTAAATGTGCACACACAACATCAATCAAACACAATGCAAAGTGTGAAAAAGTGTTATTTAATATCAAGCTATTCGTAATCGCTGCAAGGGGTCCTACGCTCACACATCTGGAAAATTGTATGCCAGAAAAAGTCCCGATTATATATTTTTTTCTCTTATCGCCACATTCATTTGTACGTTAGTTCTATTCTTTTGACACCCCTACCCCCCACATTTTCATTGTAATTGAAATGGCACATGTGCAAAATGCAAATATTGCCATAATTCACAATTCGTACGAATTGAATGGCGTTTGAGTTTCAGCGCCAAAAATATTGCACTCGTTCCTTCGATCTTTTTTTGTTATGTATTTCATTTTGATACAACATGCTTTTTTGCAATACAAAAATCGTGTGCATATCTTTTATGCAATGGAAGAGACAGAGAAAGATAGAGAAATGGAGAAAAAAGAAAACAGAAAACACAAACAGACAGGCAAAGAGAAACGGGAGACAGAACGCATGTAACATTTTCGTGCTTTGAAAGAGTTCAAGTTCGACGCCTTGCACCAACCACCAAAAAATAACTGCAAAACTTTGTTTTTAATTTTCAACACAAAATTTATGGAATATTATTTTTGACTTTTCAACTTTTGGTGGCATGAACGCCACCTTAGACACACACACACAATACACATCAGTGTGAAGTAGAAACGAGGAAATAGCGACAAAACACCGCAAAAAAGAATCTGTGTTTAAATTAAAAGAACAATTAAAATTTAACTTAATTATGACTTTTTTATTGATTTAAATTGAAAAGTTACCGCCGCGAATGAAAAGCATTACAATGAAAATCATTTCATCGGACATTACGCACTCATTTCGGTTTTCGTTCGTTCATTTTCATTAATTCAGCATTCAAACGAATCTATTTCGTTCTCTTTGCATCGCTACCCGCCTCTGTTGTTGTTATTATCATCATTGTTTCCATTTTTATTGTTCTAACCAGAGCCCATTCTTCTCTCTCTCTCTCAGTCGCATGAAAAATTATGGCGATTAAAATGCCCATCAACATACATTATGTTCCCCTTTTTATCGCATTTAATTGAAATTAAATGTTGACATATAGTAAAGTCTCTTCACTTCTCGCCTATTGTGCTTTCATATGGATTTTCATTCTTGTAATGTGTGTGGTGCCACTTTCATTTGTTGCTCTTCGAATCAAATCTCTTTCTTCAGTCATATTGGGTTGTTCAACAGCACACTATAGAGAAAATGTGACAACAGCACTACAAATCACCAAGAATGAGATTTTGACTAGAGCTGAATATACACAAAAGGCGAACAAGAAGCAGATAAGAATAGAGGCGAAACAAAAAATGCACAAAATAATATAACATAAACCGAGAGTATGAGAGAGAGAAAAATTAATAATAACTATAATAATATTCATGAAAGACATCATTGTTTTCTTTTTGCTTCCATTCTTGGTGGCTGTCCAGATTTGTAGTTACTGAGACACTGTTCAACACATGCACAAATGCGCACATACAAGTGATGGGCATTTGGAGGCTTTCATTTGGAAAAATGAACGACATAGAGTTGCATCATGCTCGAATTGTTGGGAAAAGGAGATAGCGGGACAAACGGTGTGTAGAAGTATGCGCGTGTGTGTGTTTTTGCATAGCAAGCGCAAGTGTGTAACAAACTAATGTGCAAAAATGAATGAAGTGACAATTCATCATATTCACAAAGACTGGCAGTTTATTTAAAATGCAATATGATGAAAATTTTCAGTGTCATCTTATGTTCCAGCCACACAATCTGCACACAAAAACCGACAAATTGAACCGCGCAACATACCAAAGATGATAGTGTAAAACGGTGGAAAAGAAGCACATTTAAATTGTGTAAACAGAAGACGTTCTTCTCGCCGTTCAACTAAACAACTACCGAATGCTTATTCTTCGTTTTATTGTGTCACTGCGTCACTGAGCTCAAAAGCTCCTTTCAATTGAATTGCGCTCTCTTTTAGCACCGTTCTTTCTTATGCAATTCATGGTTTACGTCTTCGTATTTCATTTGTTTGTGTCACATATTTATTTCCTTCTTTTTCTCTGATTTGCATAGCATGCCAACCTTCTCTCATTACGATCGAGCACAATATAGCAATAACAATACTTTAACCAAAGCTAAAACTGGTTCGTGTTTTTTGCTCTCCTTTTCTCATCTATATTTCGCTATTTTTACATTGCTCCATTTTCTATTTTAGCGACGAGTCGCTAACACATAAAAACGCATACACACCGAATGATAGAGGACGTTTTTTTTCTTGAAATATCACTGCTCAAGGAAATCAGTAAGCAACACAATCGGGGGTGTTTTTCAATGGATGTTTTACCGAAAATGAGCAACAAAAAAAAAGAGAAACAATTGCAAAAAATGTTACAAATTAAGACTTTCTGTTTCCATTCATCTTTTTTTCCTATACATGTCTACGATACACTTTTTAAAACTATCCGACATTTTATTGCATTTATTAAAAGAAAAATGCATTGTGCTTCGCTTCGTTTCGTCAACATGGCAAATTTTGCATAACTTTTTAACAGTACACATTTGGCCAGGTATGATAATTCGTTCAAAAAGTTTTTTTAAAAAACAAGTATAACGCAAGCGAAAAATTCCAAAAGAAAATGGAATTCAAAGTAAGCCACTGAAAATGTTAATAATAATAATTGAATGAAATGCTTTTGCTTGACAATTTGTATGATGTTGAAATAGTTAGAAATCAACATTTTGAGTGCTTTAAATTACTTGAAATGTTTAAGGGTTTGGTAAAATGTCATTTGTCTCAATGTTCGACAACTACTCACTCGTATTTATTGGTTTCTGTGTAATTTTCCCCATATACAAATTGACATTTGTTGAAAATTGTTGGCCACCGCAGACCGCAACTGATTCGATTTTCAACCTTCAGCAGCATCAGCACAACCAAGGACAGCTTCAATGTTCGATTCAATGAAATCACCAGCTGCACAAGTGCGAATGGCATGCCATACGGCACACAGCTACAACCGATTTGAAATGACGACCGACAATGACGACGACAATCTCAAACATTTCAAATGATAATGAAAGGTCGGCCCATTCACTACTGCATAAGACATCCAAATAAATATCCCATCTGAGGAGACAGAAGAAAAAAGAAAAACCATTTCTACCAGATAACGACGACAGTAATTGATTGAACGGTTTTGAATAGCATCTCTACAGTCAACCAACTTCTAACCGTGTGTTACACACTTTTTGAGATGTTCTCCACCCCAACCATCTCTCAATTTTCTCGTACAAAGCTCACCAGCTCAATGCTTTATAAATATTCATGTTAATGATTTGAATTACTTTATTTTTTCGAGAGAAAAAAAAAAGATTGAAAGAGCGAGCGAAATTGGTGGGGAAGGGACGATAAAGTCACCGAGAAGTAAAATCCATTTAGTTTTAGAAAATTAAACGAAGATTCATTGCTGATGTGAAAGCATTTTGCTTGAGGAAAAGACAAATTGATCGAAATGAAAAGGAACCTTGAACAACCCCGATTTCATGAAAATGATTGTGACGGGAGAGCAATGGCGACGACGCCGACGATTCGACGAGAAGAGTGAGAGATGAAAACTTAATATCGCTAACAAGAGGTCGTTAGCGATCTGTCAATCATAATAGAATGTCATTTCAGTCAACGTGCCATGAACTCGTTTGCTTGTTGCAGCAAAAATCGTTCGCTTTTCGAAGCGAAGAAAAAAAAACTCGCACCAAAAATGAAATTCAAATAAAAGTTTGATTTGCAGTTAAACTGAATAATAATCATAGTTGAACGACAGCATGACTTTTTCCAAAAAAAAATTTCTTCGTCTTTTTCGCATCAAAAAAACTAGAATATATCTTAATATTTCTCTATTAATTGAAATAGTGCGAGGGAAAAACATACGAAAATGTTTGAATCAACTGAAGCGTCACATCATCGGCACCAGCAATGCATTCTAATGACATTCAAACGAGTTTGATGCTAAGAATTATTCTCTGCGAGCAATCCGATCGCAATAAAATTATTTTCTACTTATGAAATCACGCGAATGAAAGATAATGCAATGCGTATATTAATGGTGTGTGTGTGTGTCTTTTCAGTCAATGTATAGTGACACGAATGTCGCGCAACACACCAGAGACACAAGCCGGGCAATGTATTAACCTATGATGGAATCACACGAACAAATGCAAAATGAATTTCTAATAAAATATCCGCATGCAATTTATTTAAATGCATTCTCATTAAAACGCCAACCGTCTATATCATGAGCATTAAGTATTAAATGACATCGCGCGTTGTGCACTCAATATTTATCGGAATGTGGCCTGAGTCTCAAAACCTCAATGTTTTGCAGTTCCTGCCAAAGCAACGTCATGGTTGCCTTTGCTGCTGGTCGTGGTATTGGTGGTGTTGCGGGGTCTGGTTGTGTGCTCTTGCAAATGCATTTGATTATTGGGTTGCATTCTGTATGAGAGAACATTTCAAATGGTATATTGATTGGTTTCGTGACCTGTCCACTATTCCAAATGCATCAATTTGGAACGCACCACCCACCCGTGTTGGCATGAGAAAAACAAATGAATTCCATTTTTGTCATTAAAATGGCTTCATACTGTGCAAGTTATTCGACAGTTTCTTTGAAAATCGAGACAAAAATTAATTCATTTTCTTCAATATTCATTTCATTGTAAATATTCATAAAGAGCTTTTTGTTCACCTAATTTTATAATTTTAATACAAACGATGATGACCAAGCGAAAAATGGAATTATGAGCGATTTAAAGTAACCGCATAGCTATAGTAATGTGGCATTGAACGTCATTATTCAATATCAAAAATGTCACGACCCAAAATTTATGCATCGGCTCAATAGTACACAGTTTTTTTTGGCTGGCATACGAATTCCGGTAAAATTGGTAGGTGAGTTCTTGTGAGCACATTGTACACTTTTCATGCGATAAGAATTTTAATTTCCATCTGCTTAAATGTTGTAAGCGATTGTGAAAGGGAACTTTGTTTTAGTGGCCACATTGTGTGGTTTTGCATAACTTTTGTGTCACAAGATTCGTCTGTTTTGGCACACATTTTACGCGAAAAATTGTATAAACGAAGCCAACTAACTATTCCAATCGCAAGCACACACACAATCAAACCATAAGAGTTTTACACTACACAATGCTGTGCAAGACCGCAGCAGATGGCCAAAAAAATACGAAGCACACGAACAATGACATCAAACGAAATATGCAAGATGGAGTACCCGAGTATCTGAGAGAGAGAGAGAGTATGAGAGCGAAAAAAATGCAACACGAATCAAATTAAATGGCCGTATACCATTTACAACTTTTAACCAGTGGGAAAAGCCACAAACATTTTCAAGTTTTTCTCTTATTGCGCGCATAATTATCATCTGTTGAATAATAATAATCCGCTAATTCTCATTTATTATTCACTATTTAATGTACCAAAATGTTTCCATACCACTCTTGATCGCATTTGTCAGCGGGGCTTTTTTGACGATACCAGTGTTGGTGATGTGTGCGCCACGCTTTTAATGGTTTCGGTGATACATCCTCTCCCCATTACAAAACTGATTTCAATGAGCAAGCGCCCTGGAGAAGCGTCTCTTGCAAAAACTAGAATTAAATTTATTCTTTAACAGTGAGCGTAATACAAGAGCTTTTTTTTAGCGAGAACTAACAACTATTATATGTGTTGCATTGTCGAGATAAAAGCGATTTCATTTACGTGCATATAATTCTTTAAACAAAAATTTCGGATCGAAATGCGAAAATCAAAGTGGAAAAAAATTTACATCAGATTCAAACAAACTGCTATTACAAATAAATAGCGGCCGATATAGAAGAATGTAAATATTTTACAAAATGCGCAAATCGAAAAGCAAGAGAATTATTCGTGAAACACAGTAAAGTTTTATGGAAACAAGTAAGAATCAAAGACATCCGACGAATAATAAAGCATAAATTTGTTTGCATGGCATAGAAAGTTTTATCTTTTTCTTTTTCATATTCGGATGTTTGATTTAAGTTTTGTTCCATTTCTTTATATCATTTCGGGCGTTGCACATCTGCATTGACGTTACCAAAAAGAGCATCCAATTCCGCCAACCAATCGACATACTGAACGAAACGGAATGGAACAAATCGAAAATTAGGTGTACACTCTACACTGTTCTCTTATTTTTCACGTTGTTTTCATAGCACATCAAATTTCTCTGCCCAGAAATTGTACAAATGTTTTATGTGATTTACCGCCGATGATATAAGAAGAGCGAAAGAAAGATCGAGGAAGAGTAAAATCAACATATAAAGAAAATGTTTGAAAACCCCAAAGAAAATTCGTAGACATCTCATTTTACAAAGCTATGTACACGTTCGTTTTCTGTAGTTGTGCATCTTTCATCTGTGCCGCTTTTCCGTTGTGTACTAGGAAAATTTTAATTAGTAAACAAGGGATTGCATGTAAGCCATGTAAACCTGGCGCACTCGCTCAATTCGTCGTTGCATACCATTTTTTTTCTCTACCTCTCTCCTTCTGCCGCCTTCTTCTCTCTCTCTCTCTCCCCCTCCTTATCTCCGGTTCGTTCTTATTTTCTTGCATGAATGAATGTGAGATACATAGAGTGTGTGTCGATAAATTTAATAAAATTTCTACTATACATATTGCATACCGCATTGTAAAATAAAGTTGAACGCTGCTAGAACCAACAAATGTTTGAACGTTCCAGCAAAATTTATGCCAAAACTTCGGTTTTCGGGCGTTGGAAGCATTTTGATTTACTGTGTGCAAACTAATATTACTTGAAATGATGTAGTGATATGCGGTTCTGTGAATTGATAGCGTCTCTGTCTCTCCCATTCACTCATTCACTCCACTCGCCCACTCACTCGTGATGCGTTGCGTGCTCAGGCCAATGTGATCCCTTTCTAGCATTCACATTTAGGTGCATTGCACAACACACACAACACACTCTTGACCCACACTCAAAGGCATGCGTCTGCCTTGGCAACATTACATCTATAAGTATTTTCAGTCACATTATTCGAGACGAAAAATGAATCAGTGCGAAAAACGAACTTGCAAATTACGGTGATGAGTAACACGTTGGCCTCTAAGCTTCTCTCGGGATCGTAAGAAGACATACAAAAACACGCTACGGCTACCAAAACCATTGAGAATTGCTGCATTTTCAAGCCACTAAACAAATTATCATTCCGAATATTATGGTATCTCTCTGTGTTACAATTGCGCTTTGTTGTTGTTGTTATTGTTGTAGTTTTTTCTTGCTCTTTCACTCTTCTTCATTTCGTTCCCATATTTTTCAATACACTCAATCAGAACGTACATTTTGTCACTAAATTGTATTTGTTTTCGTTGTCCTCCCCAACACAAAATGCAAAATTGATGAAAACATTTATTTTTCGGTTCAATTTAAACAAATTTCAAAATAAAATATGCGTAGTCGTCGGCTCACACACAAAAAAACGACAACGGCATAAAAAATACTTGTGAAAGTATATATATGTCGTTATCATGGTGGTACCTTATTTTTTTCCGGACCCTAAAATTGCAACCTACGCTCAGTACAGCACACATTCGATTTGTGTTCATCATTACACAAATTATTAGTCATTTCTGTCTCACGTAATATTCCACATGTTTTCATTGTTACCGCTGCATTTTGATGTTAATATACAACGTATTAAGCATGTATTCGCCATGTAGAATCATTGTTCGCTTTTACATATGATATGATAGCAATTACACAATAGTTTGTAACACTAAGTGCAGCACAATGTGAAATGAAAAAAAGCAGCAGCAGCAATAACAACAACAACAACATATTATTCACTCAGTCGTTCA